>NC_090829.1:48687752-48990025 GCF_028021215.1 Eschrichtius robustus
AATTTTTTTAAAAAGATAAAATCACAGTTCTTATACAAATATAAAATGAACATATGTCAGAGATTTTACTTGACTCATTAATTAAAGAGAAAACCAGTAAGATGCTACAACTAGTTCAAAGGAGAATTCACAGAAACATATATTTGAACAATAAGGAAAGTTGAAATGAATGTACAAGTAGATGCAAAACTGCTCTGTTCACGAGGCAATAATGAATTGCATTTCAACAGGACTCAATTCATTTGTATTTCTGTAGAGAGGAATGATTTGCAATATTTTCAGTTTTCTATAATTTACAGGGTTATCAGTTAGCTCAAAGACAATGAAAGGCAGAGGTAACCAAGAAGGGTGCGTCAAACAGGGCATTCAGCAGTCTTTTTGCCCTTTTAAAGCCTTTCCCAACTTTTCCTGAAAGTGATAAAGCTGTTTACATGTCATCTTCCCACGAGCTTGCTCATTAGGCAAGAGTCACGAGTTTTTTCTGTTAATTTTTATGAGAAAATATCTGGCAAAAAATAGTTCAATTAGATTCGAACCAATAATTTTAGGGCAGCTATTAAGAACTATGATTCTTAAGATGAATAGAGTGTGCTTCCTGCCACCGAAGACCATTTAACCTACTGAGAGCAGCAAGGTCTGACATGTTATGTGCTCTGCGTAAATTATAAAGTGCAGGGTGAATGTTGCAGAAGTTTTGACTTGGGCGGATCAGAGAGGGTAGCCTTTAATAATATTACACATTTGACTTAACTTCACCCAGAAGGGATCTTTTATCATCCATATCTGATTTTCCTCATGTGTAGCTATTGCAATTGAGGAGAGACTGTCTTCTTTGTGAAGGCAAGCTAGTAGAGTGTGCTGTGCTGTGTCTCAAACATGTACACAAATTTTAACACAAAATTGAAGTTCTCTGAGTGGACAGTTTCTAGATCCAAGACACTATGCTCTGAAGATGTAGAAAAAAAAAATCATGAATGAAAAAAAAAAATTGAAAGGTCAGAGATGGAAAGTGGGAAACTCAGTTTGAAGAATGCTATGCCCAAACTGGGATCAGACAAGTGTGGGCATGTCTGAAAACCAGTGGACGCGGCTACCAGTAAACATGATGAATGTGAAAGAGCAAAAATTCTTTGAAATTAAAGACTGTAAGCTTTGTATCTACTCACGAAAGAGGAAGCTTTGAATGCATCCTGAGAGAGTTTAGTAAAGTTCAAGAATTACTTAGTTTTCAAGATGCTACTTAGTCATTGAGTTCATTAGGATATATGCATATTTGTCTTGATTTACAGACCTTTTGGCTGGCACATTAATATCAAAATTTATTAGAGCAAACTTTACCCATGACCTTTTTTTGTAACAAGGTTCGAAAGCTTCCTATAGGCACTTTACTGAGCTCAAGGACTTAACAAGGTAACAGATACAATCAATGAGTCCTGTCCTACTCATTAGTAGGGACAGACGTTTCCCCAGGACTACTGAGAGATGTTCTTAGTAATAATAATTACAATAAAAAAATCTCTGCTTTATTAAGATGTGTTTCTGAGGGAAAGTCTTTCATTTTAAAAGATAAAGAGCTTCTAACATGTCCTATTCACCAGAATCTATATCATGTAATACATGCTGGTAAAGTGTCCTAAATACAAATGCTTGGGATCTCTTTTCCTTGACTGGCATGCAATGAATTACCAAAATGAATAAAATAAAGGTAGTTAAGAAATCAATTTTGGCTTTTGCTAAACTAGTGACAAATTTTAAAATAAAGAATTGTACATGCTGATTAATTTACACTCTTGCTTTTTATAAAATTCTGCTGTTATAGTCCATCAGCTGTTGGCTAAGTATTATGGAGGCATTTGGGTCCAGTATAGAGACTGGATTTTTATTTCTCATGCTGTCATTTCCTAACTTTGCAACTTTCTTCTTGACTGGAAAGGAGACAAGTTCTAAATAAAGGTGTGTTTTTTTAAAAAATAAACATTGTATTTTCCAGTATAGAAGAGTAGAGCACAAGATTAAAGGGAAACATTTTTGCAAACAGATTTGGAAATTTCAATATGTTTGAGCACTGTAGATACGGCTATAGAATTAATAGACTCAGTTAAAAATTATCACCTGATAAAAAGAAAGTTAATAAGAATCAAAAATGTATGAGATTTACATCTGCAGAGGTATTGCAACCTAAAAAGAAAGGTTTACATACGTGTTGCTAATGGACTTTTAGGACTTATAGGAAATACAGGTATTTTCTAAATCTCAAGAAAAAAAGATAGTGGTATCTTCAGATATTAACTAAAATAGCACAAGTGTAAGATTCTTCTTCCCTCTTGAGGTAATGTTAAAATAAATGTTCTGGTTGGCTGGTAATAAGGGATATAGAAAACTGAATAATTTACCTTTAAGTGGGATAGAGACCCCTCTCTAGTGGATATATGTGTTTGGCAAATAGAAAAGTGTACTCTGTAGTATAAAACTGCTTTGATTCTTGATTTGGAGTAGGGAGATGTGTTGGGTGCTATCTTGCTACTTGTCAACCATCTATCCTCAGGAATATTGTTAAGTTCTATCCTCTTTCTTCATCTTTGAAATGAAGTTAGTGATACCACCATAGGATTGTTAGGAATAAATTAAATAAAATTACCTGACTTCATTTCTGGCATGTAAGAAGCGTTCAGTAAGTATTTATTGGCATTACCTCTTTCTAGAATTTGGTTGGAATGACCCATGAAACAATTCAGTTCCTTTGCTCTGATACTGTGATAGGCATCTTGTCTGTGTCACCACAGCCTAGAGGTACCACTTCCTGTCATATTATTAACAGAGGCATGTGCCTGCAGTTCCTGGATGACACTAGTATGTCTGGGTGAAATAGTGAAAACTACAAAGATGTATAATTTGAAAAAAGCCTCTCAACTGATTCTCATATGATTCTCTCTAATTGGAGCATTGGCATATTATAATTACACATTTTTAACTGAAGTACCTTGATGACAAGAAGAGGGCCTGTGAATGAAACGCAAAATTTGTCTGGCTCTAAAAATATACACAGTGTAATTGTCACATTATTATTGTGGATTATAAACTAATCACTCATCATCTTCAGGTGAGCTCTTAAGATTCAAACCAGTAGACCTGAGGACTCAGAGCATCAAGGTGGTGTGGCCAGGGAACGGATTTTTCTCTCACACATTTTAATCTACTTTTCTGCCCGGAAATGGACACATTGTATATGCTGAAAAGTTAATGCTGTTTTTAAAGTTAATTCATGATAATTGAACTGAAGTGCTGGGAAAGTGCTGTTAGAGAGTCTCTTTATGAACCCTGTGCCCTCTTTGTCAATTCTGTAAAAGCGCTGCTCGGTAAAAGAAAGGAGAGCGAGGAGACGGCATGGTGTGCACTTAGCCGTACGTGCCTCCTTTTCCCCCAAAGTATCTGTTTTTCTAAGTGGTGTTTTTCTTTTAATCCGTCCACCTCATTGAGTCAGCAGGCCTGCTAGACCCATTCTCACTCCACTTTGAAGACCGGGAAGGGTAGATAAAATGTGTTTTGGTGGTGATTCACTGCAAATCACTTTTGTCGCTCTGAGGTGTGTGTCGGAGTTGGCAGGATGGGTCAGGAGGAGGAGAATATGTGAGGACAAGTGAATTCAATAAATAAGCTACTGTTTTGAGGATCACATTGAAAAGTATTTTAAATAAATACAATTCCCAGTCTTTGTTGGCATGTGGGACATTTTCTCACAACTGCTGCTGAGAGTGAGTCCTTTATAGGAAGCATTACACTTTTCCCCAGCAATTCCATTTTATAATACCAAAAAGTTGGTAACTACTTTTATCTTCAACAATAGCAGGTTAATTTACTTATGCTCTATTCAAACAGTGGTATAGCTAAGTGAGCATTAAAATGATCATCTAAAATAATACTTAATTACATGGAAAACTATCCTTGGTTGATTAAGTGAAAAAGAGTAAAAACCATATAATAGGGACTTCCCTTGTGGCACAGTGGTTAAGAATCTGCCGGCCAATGCAGGGGACACGGGTTCAAGCCCTGGTCCAGGAAGATCCCACATGCCATGGAGCAACTAAGCCTGCGAGCCACAACTGCTGAGCCTGCATGCCACAACTTCTGAAGCCTGCGCACCTAGAGCCCATGCTCTGCAAAAGAGAAGCCACCACAACGAAGAGTAGCCCCTGCTCGCTGCAACTAGAGAAAGCCTGCATGCAGCAACGAAGACCCAACGCAGTCAAAAATAAAATAATTTAAAAAATAAATAAATTTATTAAAAAAAAGACTATATAATATTTCTTGTTTCTTTTAAGGAAAGTATTTATGTGAAAGAAAAGAGACAACAAGAATATGCATATATACTCTAATAAAGATGTTTAAAAAAAAAGATCTACTCTCTTAGCAACTTTCAAATTAAAAAACAGTATTGTTCGGTGCTTTGTGTCCACCTAGAGGGGTGGGATAGGGAGGGTGGGATAGGGAGATGCAAGAGGGAGGAGGTATGGGGATATATGTATATGTATACCTGATTCACTTTGTTATACAGCAGAAACTAACACACCATTGTAAAGCAATTATACTCCAATAAAGATGTTTAAAAAAAAAATAAAAAGAATATGCATATAATATTAACAGTAAATTTTTGGTGATGGGATTTTAAATTTCCTTACTTTCCTTTAAATCTCCTTCCTTAATTTCCTGTTAATATTAACAGTAAATTTTTTGGTGATGGGATTTTAAATTTCCTTACTTTAAATTTTTGTTTTCCTTATTACCCTTGATAAAGATGAACTATAAGAAATTATAATAACTTTATGAGAAAATTATAAATAAAAAGAGTATGTACATGTCAAAGGAATCATGCTTGTAAACAAAAAGAAATTAGAAAGCAGGAAGGGCTGATTCCAGTATATTTCTAATTAATTACCCGACTGTATTACACTGTTCCCAAGAATTGAGACTTCCAGAAGCCTCTTTGCCAATAAAACCATTTTAATGGAGAAACGTATAATGACCAAGAACATGTAACTGAGAAAGAATGTAGAAACCTCATCAATGTGTAAAGGCTTAAAAAATAATTGAATCCACAATTGCTTCTTATCCTGAAAATGAAATCAGATGGGAATTCTTTAGAGGTAATAAATGAGAGTGCATTATTGTGTGTGAAACTATGCTTTAAAATATTTATAATACAAAATGTTTATAATAGAAACGATTTCATGAACCAACAGAAAATCATGCAAACAAAGACAACTTCAGCTTGTCGGGGGGAACTGGCTGAGGTCTTCACAGCACCGTCTCTATGGTACAAAAGTGGGTAGTCTGGGAGGTTGGGCTGGTGGTGAGGAAAGAACAGGGAGTCAGAGTGGCTTTCTATTCACCTCATTGGATTGTGTGACCTCTTTGGACCTTGAGTTTCTAATCTGAAAATTGCAGAAAATAATAATAAATAACTATTAAAGTTGTTAAATAAAAAGCATATTTAAGTCTCCTAGGGAAATGCTTGCCAAAAAGCAGTGATTCAATGAATATTAGCTCTGTACTTGAATTTGGAGTCTCCCTTGGTGGTTCAAATTTAATTATTGAAAAGGCTAATGGCTTCAAAAGTAGCCATTTTAGAGAGTGAATTCACAGCAGGGAGGAAAATCTCAAGCAGTTATTCTTTCACAGAACTCCAAGAACAGGTCTTGGGCTAATTTATTCAATTTAGAACCAAACGGCCATGGAACAGTGAGTTTTCAAATTTCTATCATTTGTTTGGGTTCGCATTTGACTTTGATAAGTTCACAAGTGTAGAGATTCTTTCAGCTAGAGAACAAGTTGAGTTTTTATCCTAGAAACTTCATATCCAGTAGGTTGACTTGATTGGCAGCCATTCTAAGGGAGAGATCAGAAGCAGAATAACAAGTTGGTGGCAATTAAAGATTAAACTACTGAATAAGGAAATTAGGTTGGAATTTCATCATCATGATATTTATTTGACTTCCATAATCTTTATGTTGAGAAAAAAAAGTCATGGCTCACTTCTCAAAAGAATAATCTTTGTAGGGAAAAGGAAATACTGAAACAGCTTTATGAAATTACATCCTCTGAAGTTTTGTATGAAACAGTAGTCTCTCTGACATGTAATTTGCCTTTAAACAATTCAGAAGAGTCTGAATGGTGATTGTTACTCGAGTCTTTATCTAAAACGTTCAGTGATAGGGCAGCATATGGACTTGGCGATGTCTCTGGTGGAACATCTATTCAACTAAGACGCAGAGGTGAGGGCTTTTTCTGGGGTCACAATGATCTGAAGGTTAAATTCAGCTTGTAAAAGCAGAGTCTTATTGCCTTTCTATCTTACTTCTTTGATTCCATTTTGTTTTAAGATCATTGCAGCCTAGATTTCTTTTACCTGTTTTCAAGTCACAATAATTCCGAAGTAATCGTTTCACCAGTCACAACAAAAAATGTTCTCTAAGGCTTTCGTGCTACTCTATAAAACAAAGCAATTCTATGATCATAAAAAGCTTTAAACATCTGAATTTGGTCTGGGAAAAGAGCACTGTGTAATAATATCTTTTCAGACTTGTAAAGCACATAGAAATGGATAGTATTCAACATATGGAGTTGTTCATTTTGCAGAACACTTACTATCAGATGTTCTTAAATAACAGGATGAAGAACACATGCTTAATTAGCTCAATTGTCCGTGGATAACCGTGGTGATGCTCAACTTTTCTTTCAGTTTCAAGTTTATGATGCCTTGGAAATTCTCTCTGAAATTTGCCATGGCATATAATGCTTGCACATTGTGCTTTAATAAAATTATCATCCCTACTAAAATCCTGCTGTAATCCATCAAAATATTTCTACTCAGCAATAATATTACCACATAAAACTATAGCCATACCTTAAACTTACAATTTTATGGGCTATATTTTGAAGACATAATATTCTACAAATTTTATTCAATTGTGAACATGTTTTCCTGTTACCTTTTTTTTTTAAATTAATTAATTAATTTTTGGCTGTGTTGGGTCTTCGTTTCTGTGCCAGGGCTTTCTCTAGTTGCGGCGAGCGGGGGCCATTCTTCATCGCGGTGCGCGGACCTCTCACTATCGCGGCCTCTCTTGTTGCGGGGCACAGGCTCCAGACGCGCAGGCTCAGTAATTGTGGCTCACGGGCCCAGTTGCTCCGCGACATGTGGGATCTTCCCAGACCAGGGCTCGAACCCGTGTCCCCTGTATTGGCAGGCGGATTCTCAACCACTGCACCACCAGGGAAGCCCCGTTACCTTTTATTTAAAAAAAAAAATTACAACCTTTTGCCTTTAATATTGGACCTAATAATATTAGTATCTCTTTTTGTCATCGTCATTGAATGGCTGTTTTAGGTGTCATGAAGTCAAATGCTTATGATATCAACAGTAGGAAGAAGAGATAATTGTGGGGAACTGGAATTGTTGCAGTGTAGCAACAGGGATCTAATGTGTGCATATGTATTAGTTTCCTATTGCTGCTGTAACAAATTGCTACAAACTTGGTGACTTAAAAGAATGCAAATTTATTATCTTATAGTTCTAGAGATGAGAAGTCTGAAATGGGTCTCACTGAGCTAAAATCAAGGTGTCGGCAGGGGTATGTTCCTTCTGGAGCCTCTAGGGGAGAGTCTTTTTTCTTGCCTTTTCCATCTTATGGAGGCTGCCTGCATTACTTGGCTCCTGGCCACCTTCCATCCTCAAAGTCAGCAACGGCCAATCAAGCCTTTCTCACCCTGACCCACTCTGACACTTTCTCACCCTGACCCACTCTGATTCTTTTGCTTCCTTTTTCCACATTTAAAGGACCCTTATGATTATGTTGGGTACACCTGGATAATCCAAGATAATCTATTTTCACATCAGTTTATTAGCAACCTTAATTCCATCTGAAACAGTAATTCCTGCTTTCCATATAATATAACATATTCACAGGTACTGGGGATTAGGGCATGGATATTTGTGGGGTGGCAGTTATTCTGCCCAGTGTGGACTATATTTCCATTTTTAAAAGAAGCTGTGAAGTCATGTTTCAGGTGAGATATCTGGATATTTAAATGTTTAAAACTAATTGTAATTTTTTTTTAACTCTATAAGATACATAGCGTCTTAGTAGGTCCATTTTGGCCTCCAGGCTGTCTATTTACAACCACTTGTCTATTGCATGTCTGACTCTATGCAAAGCATCATGCCCTTTTTACTCATGTTTTTTCAATCTAGTTGAGGAAATAAACATTTACGAATGTCTGTAAAGCAACACGTGAACAACACAGTATAAGGAACACTATGTAGGGAGGTGCTTAGGGGATGATTAGTATAGGGTAAAGCAAGATATTCTTGAAAAAAATTCAGGATCTGGATGGACAAAAGGAAACTTGAAAGATGTTATGATTAGGTAGAATTAGACTATGAGCAGCAGTGTTAGGAAAGAACAGGGTGTGTATTGATTGACACACCTGGAAGCTGGTCTTGCTGGAGTAGGAGGGACCAGATCAGGATAGATGAAATGATGCAGTGGCCCAGTTAATACACAGCTTCAAGCCTTTCTTTAGAGTTTGACTTTATTTTGAGATGCATTAAATTGTTCTTTTGGGTTCTTGGGCCAAAGAAACAGGTAGATGTAATACTGGCTAAGAAAGTTATTTTGAGAGTTAGCATAACGGAAATGAAAGCATGAAGACCAAAAAGATGACTATTTGAGTTATCCAGGTGTGCAAAAATGAGAAATCTATCCTAGGGTGCTCAATGTGGATTGAAAAAAATCTGCAAGTCATTGCAAAGAAAGGATCAGTGGGGCTAGTGAATGGCTGGCTGTGAGGAGCTAATGAGATAAAGGTAAAGATAAGATTTCAAGCCTGGGTACCAGGAGGACAACGGAATCATGGAATCATAGAATCATGGGCTGAGGTATATTGATTTGGGTAATTAAAACCATTGGATTGGATGGCTTTTTTTTTCCCCCCCCCAAGGGAGAAGAGCATGGGACCAAGGACCAGGCTTTAAGACATGCCTATATTAGAGTAGTGAGGGAGTAGAAGGAGGGAAAGCAGAACCATCATAACACAGTGCCTGGACACTCCAAGGAGGGGGTAGTTGTAGGATAAGGAAAAAAAGAAGAATTCCATGATAACAAACACAGGGTTTTTTTGCAGTATGAGAATTGTTTGATTGATATAGAAGTTCAGAGAGCAAGATAAAGAAAACTTGTTCAGAAGAGTTTGCAATGGAATTTGAGGCAGAAATGGAATGCTCGTTAAGGGTGAGAAGATGAATTCCTAGGTTTGTTCGTTCGTCTTGAAGTGGTTACAAGATAGAAAAAGGCCAAGGAAGAGCAGAGAACAATGTTCCTGAAGAGGGAGATGTAGTAGACACCTTCGAAGTGTCTGCCAGCTGACAGCTTCTTCCATGAGATATGCTCATCCTGCCTTTAGGGTGAGTCCAGGAAACCCCTTTCTATTTTGTGACCTCACCCTATTGGCTACAATATATTTTCAGAGAGAGGGAATGGGCACCTGACTCAACCTAGGCCAATCAGGATCTCTTTTTCTAGAAATTTCTCAGTGAGCCTGAGAAATGTGTCATTTATTTCTGTGGGTGACAGGAAATGCAGACATGCAAACTCAGGTTCTGAATGTGCTATTTAACTATGTCCATGTACATCACAACAGTGAGAATCAGTCAAGAGATGGGAGGGAGAGGAAGCAAGAGAGGCAGAAAGTGGCGGAGTGAGGGGGCGGGCAGAGAGTCAGGGAGGGGCAGAAAGGTGTGAGCGCTAGGTTCCTGCTGGCTTTCTTTTCTCTGCTTTGAGCATCTTATGAAGTTTGCCCTCTTCCTCTGGGTTTCTGTGATTAATCCATTATTTTTCCCACACGTTCCCTTCTTGGCTTAAACTAGGTTGAAGGGATTCTGATACTTTCAACCAAAAGAGCCATGAATAAGATACCAGGAAAGGTTAAATCTAGAACACTGGCTGTCATTTTGAGAACAATTCTTCCTCAGGTAATAGGGAAGTGGAGGTAATTGTACCAATAGGTAATTGGTACAATGAATGATCTGGGGAACCAGAAAACCGCAAGAGGTACTTCGTAAGCTCACATTCTTCACCCTACAATTAGTTCAAGCCTCACTTTAGAAAGACTTCTGAGAAGGCTTCCTTAAGCCACTATTCTCAGTAAGGTGCCCCTTCCATATATTCTCCCCCACAAGAACGAGCCCATCACAGAATTTGTTATACTGTATTTAAGTTGTGGGTGCACTTGTCTATAACAGCCTCTAGACTTTAATCTCCCTGGAGTCAGGGACCGTGTACACTTGCTGAAAGAATATTTCATATCATCCCAGTAGAGACCAGTACTTTTCCATTTTGCACAAGTGAAACAGCTCTTTCCTGAAATGTTTAGAATAGAAATTTAGAGTTGATCCATACATCATCATGAGAACATGCCCAAAGATGGTAAATATGTTAATTTGTTGTTACAATTATGAAGCATTATATTTAAAATAATTTACTTAGAGATTTGTTTTGGAAAGTTGTTGATTGCTTTTGAAAGTAATTAATAGTAATAAAGAAATCTCAAGGTGTTATTACATGATGATTTTTAGGGGTCTAGATCTTCTAAATACAAATACGGAGGGAAAGGAAAAAGACAGAAAGTTCCTGATGATTTGTGATTTGTTTTAGCAGAAAATTTGTTAAGAAATATAATGTGCAGTTAGGGGGAGTGTGAGAACAAAATCAAGGAAGGAAGTACAGCTAGCTCATAAAATGATTTGGCCATTTGAATAGTCTGTATTAGTAATATCTAGCTCTTGCAAGCTTTGGATCAAGAATCCCTTCCTTCCGAGCCAGGTCTTCAAGTCCATTGCTCATCCATCGAATGATCTCAAAGTAAAGAAATTGGCATGTAGCTCTTCTTCACAGTAAGGCCAGAGACCTTTGATAGTAAGAAGAAGGTATAACAGTGGTATTACTGTGGACATAGTTTGGGTCTAGCATAGATTATTTTGGACTTTTAAGCTGTGAAAGAGGTGGTAAGCTTAACCTTTATTTCCAAGGCTTGATTACTGTAGACTCATGCCATAGGTCTTAGGCAAATTTACCATCCCCTTAGAACTAATTTTAGCAGAGTTGACCCATGTGTTTGAAATCAGTTTTGAAAATGCAGAGTCCTTGGTTCTAAAAATAAGAACACATTTCTTCATTCATCCCCACACCCTACTTTACCCTGAACTGGAAAGCAGCCAATGTATAAGGCAGAGACCTTCCTAGTCTCTCCCGCACGTCAGGGTTGGCAGGTATCAGGTTGTCAGTCCTCCTGGGTCTTCCTGCACACGCTCGAGCTATCTGAATCAGTTTTTTTTCCCTCATTGAAACCCATTCCATCATCTTCTGAACATACTGATCTTCAGTCATGCACAATACTCATCATACCCTTCATGGTGTTTCTGCCTGCAGGCCTCTCCTCATTATTTCTATATTGGTCACTCTGTCCTTACAGCTGATGCCAATCACGCTTCTTACAAGTGTATTTCAAAGGCATTGAGCCTCTGGTGTTTCACTCACAGGAAAATGACACTGAATCTCTCTCCTTTGTACCTGTAGTATAGATTCACTTAGCCGATTTCATTTGAGTACTCATCAAAAATTTTAAGAACTTTTATAAAAGTACACGTGCTTTCAACCCCTCCCCACGGTCCCTTTTCACGCGATACGCAAGTGGAAAGAGAAGGGTTTCATGTAAGGAGCACAGAGAACAATTGTACCACACGAAAAAGAAAGGATCAATACTAATCATGACCGGCAGTCATACTACCTTTGGCTATGACCATCTCAGATCTCTTATCTGAGAGGGGTCCAGCTGGCTGCATCTTTTAAATAGAGGGCCCTGTGGAAGAGCCAAGAGGTGGTCAGAAGCACTTCTGGTGATTCTGTTTGTGACACTGCATTCTGGCAACTCTGCAACTCTGCCTTTCTCAAGAAGATTATGTATGCTTGCTGGATTTCTAGTTGAAATTTTCACAGGATTTTTACTGGTAGCTTGTGGTCAGTGTGTATTGATTCTATCTTACCTATTGGATAGTGTGTTTTGATCCTACCTTACCTTTAAATATTTTGGTCCAATCAGATTCACTAAAAATAGTAACAACAACAATAATAGTTGTTGTCTTCATCTCATTAAATTTCAATAATGTAAATTACCTTTACCTGTAGCCACATATACTACAGGTGAGGAAGCTGTGAATTAGAAACATGAACATATTTCATCAATTTTGATATATACATTGTCTTAGTCCATTCAGGTCACTATAACAAAATACCACAGACCAGATGGTTTGCAAGCAACAAAGATTTATTTCTCACAGTTTCGGAGGCTGGAAGTTCAAGGTCAGGGTCCAGCATGGTCAGGTTGTGGTGAAGGCCCTCTTCTGCCTTGCTGACTGCCGACTTCTCGCTGTGTCCTCACATGTTGGAAGGGGCTATGGGGATCCATCAGGCCCCTTTTATAAGGGCACTAATCCCATTTATGAGGGCAGAGCCTCCCAAAGGCCCCACCTCCTAATACCAGCACTGTGGGCATTAGGTTTTCAAGTATAAATTTTGATGGGGACACAAACATTCAGAC
The DNA here is from genome assembly GCF_028021215.1 of Eschrichtius robustus. NCBI lineage: Eukaryota > Metazoa > Chordata > Mammalia > Artiodactyla > Eschrichtiidae > Eschrichtius > Eschrichtius robustus. The sequence goes on from NC_090829.1 coordinate 48,700,404, forward strand.
CATAGCATACATTTTTCACATCTCGCAAATTGGACTGTGTTACTGTTAATGTATTTTATGAAGATAAATGCATTTCTGTTTTGTTTTTCTGAGTGGCACATAAACTACCTGTGTATCTTACATTCACTGGTGGTTTCAATTTCATGAAATATGGCACCTTGTCCAAACCCATCCAGTTAATATGTGGTAGAGCAGACTGGAAACCCCATGCTATGTTCTCAAACGTTACACTTCCAAGAAAGGAAGGCTGGGAACGAGGGGGAGGCATGCTAGTGGATTAGAAGTGGTATGTTCTTCATGAAATTGTGACATTCTTTCCACTGCAAGAGTTGGCATCGATAAAGGATTTGTGAAGAGTTTTATTATGCTGGCCCCAGTTTTTAGGGAAAGCAATTAGACAGGTTAAAGGAAGCTATCTTAGTGGCACTGGATGGAGAAGATAACCTTGGAAACTCCTTTCATTTTTCCAAATTCCGATTCTAATATTTGCTATGAGGATTAAGGAGAAGACCTTTGAGTCCCTTTCTTTTTTGAATCTTATATTCTCTGAATTTTTCCATCCTCTCTTCTGCAGTCCTGAGCAGTCCCTGAATATACAGGTTATCCTCCCAGGATTCATAACCCAATTAATCAAAGACAAAGGCAACCATCTCTTTGCTTAGGGACTGATAGTTTCCTGTTACACATTAGGAAATGTGTCTCAGAAGGCATTTATCTTTCTTTACTTGCTGTTCACATTGAGGAGTGAGAGAGTGAGAAGAGCAATAAATGGTCTCTCCTCCTGTAAGTGTTTCAGCATTCTTTGTATGGCTTCTCATGTTCTCTTGCTTCCTGTTTTAATAGCACTTCAGAATGTCTGCCAGTCTGTTTTAGAGACAGTTTATTGGCTGTGATACTGAGAAACATGCAACTTATGTTTAACTTTTTTTCCTACTGTATTTTCCTTTCCAAATTAATACCACAAATGGCAACCATTTTAAAAGTGGGAACTTGTCAAGAGAATTTGAAAAAAATTCATCCAATCCCAGACGTCTGTGATACGATGTTAATGAAATATTTTGGTACGCTGAAACCTTAATTTAACACTGGCCTGGTAAGTGAAACTGTCTTGTAATGAGTATCTTCAAGTCACAAAAAGTCTTGAAGCATTTCCAAAGATAATCAGAGTTCTATAATAGAAAATTTTATCTTTTGCAATGTCATATGAAGACTTTCAAATATTTAACACCCTCTCTCATCAAAGATCAACCTCACTTTAGTTGTCATACCAAATTTCTTATTGATCTTTGATAATAGTAAATGCCTATCTTGGGAATCTTTATGTAACCAGGTCATTTGTCACAAGATGGATATTCTTAAAACCAGAAATTAGATGCCAAATTCCAATACTCTAATAACAGCTTTTTAAATCACAAGATTCTTTTTTTATGACTTGTGAGTTATTTTAGACCTTTTAAAACCATTGCCCCAGCCTTTTCACTTATTCTTAGGCTGGGGATTATTTCTTTTTATCCAGCCTGCAAAAAGTTAAAGGTCAAATTTCCACCTGAAAGTAGTTGGGGAGTTTCCAAACAGAAGTTGTTTCTCAATTTATCTTCCTCCCGCCTGCCTTTTACTTTCTCATCCCTTGTCTGCCATCCAATTAATGCATATCAGTTTTGTTTTGTCACCTCTGTTGAGAAATGTGATTGAGTGATTAGTCCAATTTTATGCTATTAGCTAACACATCACACATACGTAATTGAAACAAAATGCTGCAGATAGACTTGCTTGGATCTGTGCTTCAGTAATTTCTCACAAAGAGCTGATGTAAGCACCCCTTCTTCAGAAACAAAGATAACTAGGGCCAGCTACATAATTTGTGGAGCTAAGTGCCAAAAAAAAAGCACATGGCTGCACCTGGAGGTGAGGAGGTCAGTCTCCTTTTCCCACAGTCAAGTGGACAGGTGACTTCCGAAAAATTGCATCCTCCAGCACGAGATGCCTGGACTGACAGTGGACAAGAGGCGGACCAGGGGTGGGAAAGAGGCTCCTGCCAGGTGGACTGCTGAGTACGTCATGGAGCTGGCAGCCTGCCTGAGGGCTGGGGTCCCCCTGACCTGCCTCCCTGCACCCACACTCAGGCTCCCTACCAGGGGCCAACCCAGTCCCCTGACCCCAGACCGAGAGCAACAGCTGCCCACAGTGGGGCAGGGGCTGGTCTGGGAGAAAGAGGGTGAGAACACTTTCAGGGGATGTAGGACACTGTGTGAATTAAAGTTCCAAACTTGTGGTACCTGCTCCGCTGGTCCATTGAACTTCACTTAAAAGCACAAACTCAAAGGTAAAGTGATTAAGTAATTTCAAGATGGTGACGCAGAGCATTAAAGCCATTTGCAAAACTACTGGATGCATACCCTTGAACCCTTCCCTGAAAGATAACCTCTTCTTCTGCTGTGAACTACTTACTTCAATTACTGTGTTTTTTCTGCTTAACGTTACAAATATTTATTCACAAGCATTTCGCCCTGCTAGATCATCCACTGATGAGCAGTCTGGTAGAAGAAGTGGTATCATTATTGGAGCTCTTACTATTATATTTATAGCTGCAGTATTGCACATAATAGGTTCATTAATTGGACAAGCAAAACAGACAGAAATACAAAGACTCAAGGAATGCTACTTAAACCCTACTATATTATTTAATTCGGGAATGGGGTACTTATGTATACAAGTTCCTAATATCTGCTTGAGTATTATATCACTTTTCAGGTTTGAAGGCCCAGAGAGAATATAAGGAGGTTGCCTATTTTCCTCTGAGGGTTGCACCATGCTGTTAGTCAGTGGCTTTCAACCCTGGCTGCAGATTGCAGTCACCTGGAAATCATTTTATAAACACTGACCACTTGGGCCCTTCACCCTAAGATTGTTATTTAATTGACTGGGAGGTGAGAGCTGTTCATTATAGCTTTTCAAAAGCTCCTAGAGTGAAAGGGGAGTGTGAAGAGGGGTGATGCTGGTTGTGGCCTGGGGCTATCAACCAGAGCCTCTACACAAGCCCCTCAATAGGGCTTGGGCTTCTCAGAGCCTGGCATCTGGGTTCCAAGCGGGAATCTTCCAGGAGCAAATGTTAGGAGGCCCAGGTAGAAGCTTCAAGGTTTTCTCTGACCTAGTCTCAGAAATCCCAAAGCATCACTTCTGTCACATTCTACTTGTTAAGCAAGTCACTAAGGCCAACCCAGATATAAGAGGAGAGGAATTAGACTCCGCCTCTTGTTGGTGGAGTGTCAGGATCACATTTGAGGAGAGCATACGGGATGCAAATTATCATTGCAGTTATCCCTGGGCATACAATCTGCTGCAGAGGTCATGGACCCTTTAAAGTTATTTTAGGTAGGACTGAAATAGTAACAAAATCAAGGAAATAGCCCAATGTGTGCTTTGTTCTCCATTTGTTTTTCAATTCACAAGCTAGGCCTTTATCAGCCAGTGATTCCTGACTTTGTAAAAATTCTATTCATTTTTTTAAATGTTTGTGATGATAAAAGTACATTGTCGAATTTTAAAAAAATGAAAAAAATGATAAATGGCAAAATCCCTTTATACTACTAAATTTTTCTTCCCAGCCCTACTTCAAAAAAAGACAGTGTATAAAATCTAGGATTTGGACAACCAATCTAAATCTCTAATTTTATATCAGTATATTCAAAACTCGAGAACACTGAAAAGCCAAAATTTTATCAAATCTTACCTTGGCGCTACCTCTTGGTACCTACCACTTTGATTAAGAGGCTCATTAATCCTTTGTCCAATTTGATTCATCCCAGCCACCAGACTTATATGGTAACAGGTGTTCATCCATACCTGCCTTGCTCCAGGTCTTCCCTGGGCATGATAATGTTCTGAAACTTCACAGAGGACGACATTAAGTTCAGTTTGCAGAAGCACAATGGTATTGTTTTGATGTTATGAATGTTCAACCAAAGTTAGAAAACGGTAACATAAAGTTTCCTCATTTGGCATATTTATAATATCTGTTGAGCAACCTAAACCCATTTAGGCAACCTAAACTGAGTGTACAGTACACATGATATAGAGATATCTTATGTGACTCTAACGGGCATTCATCTTTGCTGAGGACACACTCAGCAGCACTAAATGCAGGCTACAGAAACATCTGTGCGTTTGTTTTTATCCTAGGTAAATTTATGCCTATGTCATAGTTTCTTTCCAAGGACGATGAACTATAATTAGTAGCAGAATCCTTGGATACATCACTAGGCCAGTCTTAAAGTACAAATTGGTACATTCATTTCACGGGCCAAGACTCAGCCATACTGATACTCTTCAAAGGTGTTAGGCTGCTGTCCTTTGGGGCATTATTTTTTTTCTGATTGAGGGTCTCCCTGTACACTTCCACATGGCTTCCTCTTGCCTTATTTTTTTGAATAAATAATTGGTCCTCTACACCCTTCCTTCATCTTGATAACTCTGGCTATTTACAGTGCAAGAGTGAACACATCTTCCTACTTTCCACTTTTCAGTGTCCCTAAAGGAAAGATCACCTCCTTTAATACCACTCAGAGTACTCAACAAAAAAGTGTAGGTTCTTGGACCTACTCCAGATCCATGGAATCAGTAAAATGCCCACAAATCTGCATTTTAACAGGTTTCCCAGTTGACTCTTATTCACAAGAAATTTTGAAACTTACTGCCCTAGAGCCTTGCTATTTAAAGTACAATCCTAGTACCAGCAGCCTGGGCATCCCTGGGGAGCTTGTTAGGAATGCAGAATCCCAAGCCCTACCCCACACCTCCTAAATCAGAATCTGCATTTTAGCAATAAGCCCCAATAATTGATATGCACTTAAAGTCTGAAAAGCATGGATGTTGACAGTTCAGTCCAAATTCCTAAGGCTGTCAAACAAGGCTCAACATAAATAGTTACTACCTATGTCTCCAGCTCCTTCTTCTGCCCTTTCCCCCACGTACACACTCCATTTGAGTCATTCTCAACTAGGAAGATAAGCCTTTTAAAATTGTGGATATTCTATCATTTTTGAGCTACAAAATAACAAATTCTGTTCATAGCATATTTGGGTTCAACCTAAGTACTTGCAGTTCCTTGTATAAGGGTTTATGCTTCAGAATTCCTTGCCTTTGGACATTGTGAACTTCTACTGCAATATACCTTTTCCCACTTGGTGAATCGTCATTCATTCTTGAAGACAATCCTCTATAAAGCTGACTTACATCTGCACCTCTGAGGTGCCTTGCAGGCTTTTTCCTGCTTATTGTCCATTGCAATGCCTAGAATATATAGGATGTTCAATTAATATTTGTTAATGAATGAGTGAATAAATGAATGAATATTTCACATGTTTTCAAACTATCTTCTCCAACACCATCTCCAACACCACAGATTTACTACTGGTGATGGATTATAACTTCCTTTGTAGCAGCTAATATCAAAAGAAAAGAGAGTAGAAATATATTTTCCAATTTTAAATATAAGTGATAGATAAGTGTGCTTGCATGATGCAAAATATCTCTGCCTAAAAAGTTGTAAACTAATTACAGTCTTAATCAAACAAATTATACCTTTAAGGGAAATGCTCATCTTTCTAAGATTTGAACCCGACAGTATATTCTTTTTTTTTTTTTTTTTTTAGCAAACAAAAGGTTTATAGTTTATTTGGTCCAAATGTCTCATTTTACAGATAAAGATCCTGAGGCCCAGGAGGTTAAGATGGCACCTAATCTTATTTTTCTTTTAACTTTTTATTTTGTATTGGAGTATAGCCAATTAACAATGTTGTGATAGTTTCAGGTGCACAGCAAAGTGACTCGGTCATACATATACATGTATCCATTCTCCCCCAGACTCCCCTCCCATCTGCCACATAACATTGAGCAGAGTTCCCTGTGCTATACAGTAGGTACTTGTTGGTTATCCCTTTTATTTTATTTTATTTTTTTAACATCTTTATTGGAGTATAATTGCTTTACAATGGTGTGTTAGTTTCTGCTTTATAACAAAGTGAATCAGTTATACATATACATATGTTCCCATATCTCTTCCCTCTTGCATCTCCCTCCCTCCCACCCTCCCTATCCCACCCCTCTAGGTGGTCACAAAGCACAGAGCTGATCTCCCTGTGCTATGCAGTTGCTTCCCACTAGCTATCTATTTTACGTTTGGTAGTGTATATATGTCCATGCCACTCTCTCACTTTGTCACATTTTACCCTTCCCCCTCCCCATATCCTCAAGTCCATTCTCTAGTAGGTCTGTGTCTTTATTCCCGTCTTGCCACTAGGTTCTTCATGACCTTTTTTTTTTCCCTTAGATTCCATATATATGTGTTAGCATACTGTATTTGTTTTTCTTTCTGACTTACTTCACTCTGTATAACAGACTCTAACTCCATCCACCGCACTACAAATAACTCAATTCCGTTTCTTTTTATGGCTGAGTAATATTCCATTGTATATATGTACCATATCTTCTTTATCCATTCATCTGATGATGGACACTTAGGTTGCTTCCATGTCCTGGCTATTGTAAATAGAGCTGCAATGAACATTGTGGTACATGACTCTTTTTGAATTATGGTTTTCTCAGGATATATGCCCAGTAGTGGGATTGCTGGGCCGTATGGTAGTTCTATTTTTAGTTTCTTAAGGAACCTCCATACTGTTCTCCATAGTGGCTGTATCAATTTACATTCCCACCAACAGTGCAAGAGTGTTCCCTTTTCTCCACACCCTCTCCAGCTTTATTGTTTCTAGATTTTTTGATGATGGCCATTCTGACCGGTGTGAGATGATATCTCACTGTAGTTTTGATTTGCATTTCTCTAATGATTAATGATGTTGAGCATTCTTTCATGTGTCTGTTGGCAACCTGTATATCTTCTTTGGAGAAATGTCTATTTACGTCTTCTGCCCATTTTGGATTGGGTTGTTTGTTTTTTTGTTATTGAGCTGCATGAGCTGCTTGTAAATTTTGGAGATTAATCCTTTGTCAGTTGCTTCATTTGCAAATATTTTCTCCCATTCTGAGGGTTGTCTTTTGGTCTTGTTTATGGTTTCCTTTGCTGTGCAAAAGCTTTTAAGGTTCATTAGGTCCCATTTCTTTAATTTTGTTTTTATTTCCATTTCTCTAGGAGGTGGGTCAAAAAGGATCTTGCTGTGATTTATGTCATAGAGTATTCTGCCTATGTTTTCCTCTAAGAGTTTGATAGTGTCTGGCCTACATTTAGGTCTTTAATCCATTTTGAGTTTATTTTTGTGTATGGTGTTAGGGAGTGTTCTAATTTCATACTTTTACATGTACCTGTCCAGTTTTCCCAGCACCACTTATTGAAGAGGCTGTCTTTTCTCCACTGTATATGCTTTCCTCCTTTATCAAAGATAAGGTGACCATATGTGCGTGGGTTTATCTCTGGGCTTTCTATCCAGTTCCATTGATCTGTGTTTCTGTTTTTGTGCCAGTACCATGCTGTCTTGATTACTGTAGCTTTGTAGTATAGTCTGAAGTCAGGGAGCCTGATTCCTCCAGCTCCATTTTTCGTTCTCAAGATTGCTTTGGCTATTTGGTGTCTTTTGTGTTTCCATACAAATTGTGAAATTTTTTGTTCTAGTTCTGTGAAAAATGCCAGTAGTAGTTTGATAGGGATTGCATTGAATCTGTAGATTGCTTTGGGTAGTAGAGTCATTTTCACAATGTTGATTCTTCCAATCCAAGAACATGGTATATCTCTCCATCTATTTGTATCATCTTTACGTTCTTTCATCAGTGTCTTATACTTTTCTGCATACAGGTCTTTTGTCTCCTTAGGTAGGTTTATTCCTAGATATTTTATTCTTTTTGTTGCAATGGTAAATGGGAGTGTTTACTTAATTTCACTTTCAGATTTTTCATCATTAGTGTATAGGAATGCAAGAGATTTCTGTGCATTAATTTTGTATCCTGCTACTTTACCAAATTCATTGATTAGCTCTAGTAGTTTTCTGGTAGCATCTTTAGGATTCTCTATGTATAGTATCATGTCATCTGCAAACAGTGACAGCTTTACTTCTTCTTTTCCGATTTGGATTCCTTTTATTTGTTTTTCTTCTCTGATTGCTGTGGCTAAAAGTTCCAAAACTATGTTGAATAATACTAGTGAGAGTGGGCAACCTTGTCTTGTTCCTGATCTTAGTGGAAATGGTTTCAGTTTTTCACCATTGAGGATGATGTTGGCTGTGGGTTTGTCATATATGGCCTTTATTATGTTGAGGAAAGTTCCCTCTATGCCTACTCTCTGCAGGGCTTTTATCATAAATGGGTGTTGAATTTTGTCACAAGCTTTCTCTGCATCTATTGAGATGATCATATGGTTTTTCTCCTTCAGTTTGTTAATATGGTGTATCACATTGATTGATTTGCGTATATTGAAGAATCCTTGCATTCCTGGAATAAACCCCACTTGATCATGGTGTATGATCCTTTTAATGTGCTGTTGGATTCTGTTTGCTAGTATTTTGTTGAGGATTTTTGCATCTATGTTCATCAGTGCTATTGGCCTGTAGTTTTCTTTCTTTCTGACATCTTTGTCTGGTTTTGGTATCAGGGTGATGGTGGCCTCATAGAATGAGTTTGGGAGTGTTCCTCCCTCTGCAATATTTTGGAAGAGTTTGAGAAGGATAGGTGTTAGCTCTTCTCTAAATGTTTGATAGAATTCACCTGTGAAGCCATCTGGTCCTGGGCTTTTGTCTGTTGGAAGATTTTTAATCACAGTTTCAATTTCAGTGCTTGTGATTGGTCTGTTCATATTTTCTATTTCTTCCTGGTTCAGTCTCGGCAGGTTGTGCATTTCTAAGAATTTGTCCATTTCTTCCAGGTTGTCCATTTTATTGGCATAGAGTTGCTTGTAGTAATCTCTCATGATCCTTTGTATTTCTGCAGTGTCAGTTGTTACTTCTCCTTTTTAATTTCTAATTCTATTGATCTGAGTCTTCTCCCTTTTTCTCTTGACGAGTCTGGCTAATGGTTTATCAATTTTGTTTATCTTCTCAAAGAACCAGCTTTTAGTTTTATTGATCTTTGCTATTGTTTCCTTCATTTCTTTTTCATTTACTTCTGATCTGGTCTTTATGATTTCTTTCCTTCTGCTAACTTTGGGGTTTTTTTGTTCTTCTTTCTCTAGTTGCTTTAGGTGCAAGGTTAGGTTGTTTATTCGAGATGTTTCCTGTTTCTTGAGGTAGGCTTGTATTGCTATAAACTTCCCTCTTAGAACTGCTTTTGCTGCATCCCATAGGTTTTGGGTCATCGTGTCTCCATTGTCATTTGTTTCTAGGTATTTTTTGATTTCCCCTTTGATTTCTTCAGTGATCACTTCGTTATTAAGTAGTGTATTGTGTAGCCTCCATGTGTTTGTATTTTTTACTGATCTTTTCCTGTAATTGATATCTAGTCTCATAGCGTTGTGGTCGGAAAAGATACTTGATACGATTTCAATTTTCTTAAATTTACCAAGGCTTGATTTGTGACCCAAGATATGATCTATCCTGGAGAATGTTCCATGAGCACTTGAGAAGAAAGTGTATTCTGTTGTTTTTGGGTGGAATGTCCTATAAATATCAATTAAGTCCATCTTGTTTAATGTATCATTTAAAGCTTGTGTTTCCTTATTTATTTTCATTTTGGATGATCTGTCCATTGGTGAAAGTGGGGTGTTAAAGTCCCCTACTATGATTGTGTTACTGTCGATTTCACCTTTTATGGCTGTTATTTTTTGCCTTATGTATTGAGGTGCTCCTATGTTGGGTGCATAAATATTTACATTTGTTATATCTTCGTCGTGGATCGATCCCTTGATCATTATATAGTGTCCTTCTTTGTCTCTTGTAATAGTCTTTAAAGTCTATTTTGTTTGATATGAGAATTGCTACTCCAGCTTTCTTTTGATTTCCATTTGCATAGAATATCTTTTTCCATCCCCTCACTTTCAGTCTGTATGTGTCCCTAGGTCTGAAGTGGGTCTCTTGTAGACAGCATATATACGGGTCTTGTTTTTGTATCCATTCAGCCAGTCTATGTCTTTTGGTGGGAGCATTTAATCCATTTACATTTAAGGTAATTATCAATATGTATGTTCCTATTCCCATTATCTTAAATGTTTTGGGTTTGTTATTGTAGGTGTTTTCCTTTCTTGTGTTTCTTGCCTAGAGAAGTTCCTTTAGCATTTGTTGTAAAGCTGGTTTGGTGGTGCTGAACTCTCTCAGCTTTTGCTTGTCTGTAAAGGTTTTAATTTCTCCATCAAGTCTGAATGAGATCCTTGCTGGGTAGAGTAATCTTGGTTGTAGGTTTTTCTCCTTCATCACTTTAAATATGTCCTGCCACTCCCTTCTGGCAAGCGGAGTTTCTGCTGAAAGATCAGCTCTTAACCTTATGGGGATTCCCTTGTGTGTTATTTGTTGTTTTTCCCTTGCTGCTTTTAATATGTTTTCTTTATATTTAATTTTTGATAGTTTGATTAATATGTGTCCTGGCATGTTTCTCCTTGGATTTATCCTGTATGGGACTCTCTGTGCTTCCAGGACTTGATTAACTATTTCCTTTCCCATATTAGGGAAGTTTTCAACTATAATCTCTTCAAATATTTTCTCAGTCCCTTTCTTTTTCTCTTCTTCTTCTGGGACCCCTATAATTCGAATGTTGGTGCGTTTAATGTTGTCCCAGAGGTCTCTGAGACTGTCCTCAGTTCTTTTCATTCTTCTTTGTTTATTCTGCTCTGCAGTAGTTATTTCCACTATTTTATCTTCCAGTTCACTTATCCGTTCTTCTGCCTCAGTTATTCTGCTATTGATCCCTTCTAGAGAATTTTTAATTTCATTTATTGTGTTGTTCATCATTGTTTGTTTGCTCTTTAATTCTTCTAGGTCCTTGGTAATTGTTTCTTGTATTTTCTCTATTCTATTTCCAAGATTTTGCATCATCTTTACTATCATTATTCTGAATTCTTTTTCAGGTAGACTGCCTATTTCCTCTTCATTTGTTAGGTCTGGTGTGTTTTTACCTTGCTCCTTCATCTGCTGTGTGTTTTTCTGTCTTCTCATTTTGCTTTTCTTACTGTGTTTGGGGACTCCTTTTCGCAGGCTGCAGATTCGTAGTTCCTGTTGTTTTTGGTATCTGTTCCCAGTGGCTAAGGTTGGTTCAGTGGGTTGTGTAGGCTTCCTGGTGGAGGGGACTAGTGCCTGTGTTCTGGTGGATGAGGCTGGATCTTGTCTTTCTGGTGGGCACGTCCATGTCTGGCTGTGTGTTTTGGGGTGTCTGTGGCCTTATTATCATTTTAGGCAGCCTCTCTGCTAATGGATGGGGCTGTGTTCCTGTCTTGCTAATTGTTTGGCATAGGGTGTCCAGCACTGTAGCTTGCTGGTCGTTGAGTGAAGCTGGGTCTTGGTGTTGAGATGGAGATCTCTGGGAGATTTTCACTGTTTGATATTACATGGAGCTGGGAGGTCTCTTGTGGACCAGTGTCCTGAAGTTGGCTTTCCCACCTCAGAGGCACAGCCCTGATGCCTGGCTGGAGCATCAAGAGCCTTTCATCCACACGGCTCAGAATAAAAGGGAGAAAAAATAGAAAGAAAGAAAGAAAGAGGATAAAATAAAATAAAGTAAGATAAAATAAAATAAAGTTATTAAAATAAAAAATAATTATTAAGAAAAAAAATTTTTTTAATTAAAAAAAAAACGGATAGACAGAACCCTAGGACAAATGGTGAAAGCAAAGCTATACAGAAAAAAATCTCACACAGAAGCATACACATACACACTCACAAAAAGAGGAAAAGGGGAAAAAATAATATATCTTGCTCCCAAAGTCCAACTCCTCAATTTGGGATGATTCGTTGTCTATTCAGGTATTCAGCAGATGCAGGCACATGAAGTTGTTTGTGAAGTTTTAATCCATTGCTTCTGAGGCTGCTGGGAGAGGTTTCCCTTTCTCTTCTTTGTTCGCACAGCTCCCCAGGGTTCAGCTTTGGATTTGGACCCGCCTCTGCGTGTAGGTCGCCTGAGGGCGTCTGTTCCCCGCCCAGACAGAACGGGGTTAAAGGAGCAGCTGCTTCGGGGGCTCTGGCTCACTCAGGCCGGGGCGGAGGGGGGGGGGTGGGGGTGGGGGTGGAGGGAGGGGTACGGAGGAGGCGGGGCGAGGCTGCGGCGGCAGAGGCCGGCGTGACGTTGCACCAGCCTGAGGCGTGACGTGCGTTCTCCCGGGGAAGTTGTCCCTGGATCACGGGAGCCTGGCCTTGGCGGGCTGCACAGGCTCCCGGGAGGGGCGGTGTGGAGAGTGACCTGTGCTCGCACACAGGCTTCTTGGTGGCGGCAGCAGCAGCCTTAGCATCTCACGCCCGTCTCTGGGATCCCTGCTGATAGCCGCGGCTCGCGCCCGTCTCTGGAGCTCCTTTAGGCGGCGCTCTGAATCCCCTCTCCTCACGCACCGCGAAACAGAGATAAGAAAAATTCTCTTGCCTCTTCGGCAGCTGCAGACTTTTTCCCGGACTCCCTCCCGGCTAGCTGTGGTGCACTAACCCCTTCAGGCTGTGTTCACGCCGCCAACCCCAGTCCTCTCCCTGCGATCCGACTGAAGCCCGAGCCTCAGCTCCCAGCCCCGCCCGCCCCCGCGGGTGAGCAGACAAGCCTCTCCGGCTGGTGAGTGCTGCTCGGCGCCGAGCCTCTGTGCGGGAATCTCTCCGCTTTGCCCTCCGCACCCCTGTGGCTGCGCTCTCCTCCGTGGCTCCGAAGCTTCCCCCCTCTGCCACCCGCAGTCTCCGCCCGCGAAGGGGCTTCCTAGTGCGTGGAAACCTTTCCTCCGTCACAGCTCCCGCCCACCGGTGCAGGTCCCGTCCCTATTCTTTTGTCTCTGTTTTCTCTTTTTTTCTTTTGCCCTACCCAGGTACGTGGGGAGTTTCTTGCCTTTTGGGAGGTCTGACGTCTTCTGCCAGCGTTCAGTGGGTGTTCTATAGGAGCAGTTCCACCTGTAGATGTATTTCTGATGTATTTGTGGGGAGGAGGGTGATCTCTGCGTCTTACTCTTCCGCCTTCTTCTCCTCTGGGTTCAGTATATTCTTTTTATGTGTTGACTCTTAAGATGGTAATAGTCACCCCTAACTTTACTAATTTTGTAACTAGGTTTGTTGCTACTGCAGCTGATATGGGAGAGGGTTGGCAGGGCACCTCTGATTTTATTCCAGAAGAAATAGGAAAACTAGAGAACATTTTTACATTTCAAGTTTTTTTGGTGTTTTTTTTTTTTTTTCCATGATATGACTATGACAAAGAACACAGCTTGGATCAGTTTCGGCTTGGCTAGAGAATACACACTACACATATGCTCTTTGACTTTGGCAATGATATCTGTGATTTAAGGATTTTCCTTTTGGTTGGCAGATTTTTCTTGAAATGAATGTATCCTTGATGAAAATGAGATCTTAATGAAACCTTAATTCAGACACTGCAAAATCACACACATATTCTATGTATATAAAAATAAAAAAACTGAATAGAAATTTTCACTTTATACCAAATACTAACAGATACATTTCCCCAGATGGCTTGCTCAGTTCCAATTATCCATTTCAATAAAAAACACTTTTCTTTTTATATTTTCCTACTTGCAAAAATGTTTGTTTATTATAAAAAATATAAATTCTTTGGAAATGTAGCAGAAAGTTCTAGTCTGTGGTAATAATCACTTTAACATTTTAGTATATAATCTTCCAGATTTAGTTCTCTGTAGATATTACAATATTTATGTTATAATCCAAAGAAGCATGAACCACTGGATCTAAAATGTGCACTGCAAGGAACCTATGTGTTTCTGGCCCACAATCGTGAAGCATTTTTGATCCAGTGGTTCATGCTATAAATGAGCCATATTCATTGAGGGCAAGGGATGTACTTTTTCCTTTTTGTGTTTTGCATGTATATAAACATTTATAGTTTATTAACATATACTTTCAGCAGTAAAATATTACAAATTAATATAGTGTTAAATGAAATGATTACTTCAGAGTTTCATTTAACTTTGTGTTTATATCTTTTTCTGGAATGTTGTGAAGTTTTAACACTTATTCTTTTTCGTGAGAAAATGATTAGCAGGATTTTGTGAAAACTAATTGTTAAATAATTCTTTTTCTTGCCAACTGGGGAACATTTCTAAATTGGGAGCACTAATTTGTCTAGGATTCTTTGAACTATATTGTTTCTAAAGAAAAAATGGAAAAACTAGTGGTCATTTACTAGCGAGTTTTCTTAAGCAAGAAATTGTTAGCCCTTTTTCATTCTCATATTTTGCACTTCACTCTTGTTATTTGACAATAGTTTATGTCAATTCAAATGATTTTTAATTTCTTGAGTTTGAGTTTACTTGTTTAAATTATCATCATTATTTAGAAGTTACCACAAGTGAAAATTCCCACTTTCCATTTTCTTTTCCAAGTTATGTGTGACTTACAGAAAATCTACTAAACCCATTTACACACACACACACACACACACACACACACACAGATATACATTTATTCACTTACAGATACTGGAAACATATTTCAAGTTCAGGGTCAAGGCCTAAGAGTTTCAATTGATTAAACTTAATGAGAATAAGGCATTTGAGACACTTGAATAGAGAATGATATTCATAGTTCCAATGATTATATGATAATTATAAAAAGTGGACCCAATGACCTTTACTCTGTAAAATTCTCTAAATAAGGGAAAAAAATCAAGTTATTGTCCTTATATGATATTGTTCTTTAAGATGACTCCTAAAATGGAGTTTTCATAATAATTACCTTGGAAAACTTTTGAAATGTGATTCATCAATAGCTGTGGGCTAGATTTAAGGCTTGGATCAAGGTCAGGAATAAAATCACTTTGCTCAGCAAGAATATTACCTTTGTAACTGAAATCGGAAAAAACATACACTAAGTATTTTTACTTCATTTCTCTGGTGAGTGGGAGATTCTTTGTTTTTATTTCCTCCTATCTTTTTAAGAAAATGAAACGGAAATATAGTCCCTTCTCCCTAGGACTGTATGGTCTAAATTCAGAAATGTAAGAGGCAAAATTGACCTGTGTCTTTGAGTTTTGAAGAAACTGGATTTTGAAAAATGAAGTATGTTCCTTCTTTAGGGGGCACTGTCATATGTAACTGTAAGTCTTTAATTATCTTAAATATCTGCTCAATTTATGAAAATGTCTTTATTAAGCTGATTACTTTGCAACAGTGAAGTCCAACTTTGTTGTGTTCTACTTGGCTTTGAAATGTCACAGCTGTGATGACCCTCTGCTCAGTAGTGGCAATGGTCCCTGGCATCCTTGAGGAATCTGGAGATCAGAGATGAGTACAATACAGAGTGTTTTATTGATGTCTACCATGAAAAACATGTGTGGTTTTTAAACTCAATAACCACATATACCAAGCCCTGTAATAGAGATGTTTCTTGCCTCTGTGGGACTTTCAGTCTGCAGAATTTCAAATTTGGGAATTAGGGTTTATGAGGGAAAAGAATCAGATGCTGTGAGGGAAAATAATGATATGTGTGGAGCTAGTGGGAGCTGGGGGTATTTTACGTTGGTTACAGGTGTTAGAGAAGAACTTTTTGAACAGGTGTTACCATAGATTGGGGTCCTAGGAAACAGACTCTGAGATTTGAGGTCAAGAGGTTGATTGTGGAGTACTTTTGAGGATGGCATGATGAGGGATGAGAGAAGCAGAACTGGGCAGAGGTTGAACTGTGGTGCAGTTTCGACAGAGGCTTAGCCATTCCTATGGAGAGCTCGAGAGCTGAGGTGGTCCCTCCGAGCTGTCCCTGCCTTGAAGCAAGGGGGGCTGGCTTGGGCTTTCTACAATATCCACTGCCCCCATACACCTTCCCAGGCATTGGGATGGGCTGCCCCTCAAGAGAGATCATCTTGGGCAAGATTGCTCTTCTCAAATGACGATAACGCCTGGTTAGAAACTCAGTCCCCGACACTCCCAGCAACACAGGGGCAAGCACCTCAGTTCTAAAGAGGAATCAAGGCAGCACACCAGAGCATCCACTCTAGCTATAACTAATACCTGAAGAATGAGAAAGCCACGGCCAAATGAAAATGGAGGAGAAGTGCTTTCTAGACAGATAAAGCATCGTGGGTAAAGTCCCCGAATTGGCAAAAACCTCCAGCTACTGAAGTAACTAAGAGTGTCAGTGGGGCTACTGCTATTACTATATGGAGAATGGGTTTGGTAGGAATATGAATGAAAGTCAGGACATTGCTATGGTTCAAGGAAAATAAAATGGTGGCTTAGATATGATGGTAACAATAAATAGGAAGGAAAGCATGTATTTTCAAATTATATTTGAAAGTAGAATCAATAGAACTTGGTGATAGATTGGGTGGTGGTGGAGTGAGTGAGGAGGGCTCAAGGATATTTTCCACATTTCCGGCTTGAGCAGCTAAGTGAAAGGTGGTGCAGTTTACTAAGATGGATGATATTGGGGAAGGAACAGTTTTCAGAAGCCTATTATAAAAGAGTGATTTGACTGAGTTAATATAAATCAAAATACAACTAAATCACACTTCCTTTGGAACACTGTACAACCTGTGGCTCTCTTTCCCATGACTGAAACATTTCCTAAAAAACAGCAGAGTCATTACTGGGAACTACAAGAGAAACAACATTGCAGTGTAGAGTTCGTATCAGTTCAGAAATGCCTGTCCTTTGACGTTTCATTGTATTCTGTAGCACCTGTATTCTGTATTCTGTTGTTATATGATAACAACAACAAAGTTCCAGATGGTTCTGGATACTCTGTATGGATGTCTTGGCACAGAGCCTCTCACTTTAGATAACCATCATGCAAAACATCCCTATTCATTCGATCACTTATTCAACTGTTATATATATATATATATATATATATATTTTTCTTTTTTTTTTTTGTACTTACAGTGTGCCAGAGACTATCCTAATGTGCTGGAAGACAGTTCTGAACATGGCAGAAAAGGTGCCTGAGCTCCTCAGGAAGCTTACAGTCTCAACAAGGGAAAAAGACAATAAACATGTGAGTAACAAACTAAATAAAATCATTTCAGATAGTGATTAATAGATAAAAATAAAAAAGGCAGTGTGGTGATGTGTTCTCAGTACGATGGGGGAGTGCAGTATTCAAGAGGGCAGATGTGGAAAGCTTCTTCCAGGAGGTGACAGGCAAGTTGAAAGCTGAACAGTAAGAAGGAGCCATTATGTGAAGGTGCGGGCTATCTTTCATGGCAAAGGGAAGAGAAAATTCAGTTACCCGATGTGGAAGCGAGCTGGGCGTGTTTGAGAAGCAGAAGGAAGACCAGTTGTGCTGAAGCATAAGTGACATGGTGACTAGCAGGACATGAAGTGAGAGAAGTAATTTGGGAAGTGTTTGGGAAGCCATGGAAAGGATGTTGTCATTCAAAGAGCACTGCAAAGGCACTGAAAAGTTTAAGTAGCTCAGTGACCTGATCTGATTGCTATTTTCAAAAGATCACTTTGGCTGGTAAGGAGAATGGATTTTAAAGGGGACATGGGTGGAGAGGGAAGAAGCTCTTTAGGAGGACCTGGCAGTTGGCAGAAACAACATGAGTGTGACTTGGACTAAGGTGATAGTATTGGAGCTGGAGAGAAGAACGGTTCTAAACAGCTTTTGGAAGCAGATCGAATGGGTATTACTCCTAGGCGGGATCTGGAGGTGAGGGAAATGTCAATTTTTCACTTGAGCAGCAGGGGGAAGCTGGTAGAGTACAGCAAGAAATGGGAGTCTGTGGAAAGAACCGTTTTGCACAAAGAGACCAAATATTTTCATATAGAGAGGTCAAGGATGCTATTGGGCTTTGTCTGGAGATGAAGGAAAGAAGTTTGAGTCAAAACTGTAAGTCCAGGGGTCTTCGATGGATAGCTATTAATTAATACTATGACTGGCATCACCTCCAGAGAGAGAATAAAAAAAGAAAGGATAGGGCTCAGGGCCAAAGCCAGGGAGAGCCTGTCTTGTAGAGCTCTGGAAGAAAAGAGTCCAGAAAAGACCTATGCACACCCTTTGGTGTAGGTGTGTCACAGAATGACTTTTCATTACGTACTGAGCTCGATGGAAAACCAGAAGAGGGCACTGTCACAGAAACCTATAAGAAAAAAAAAGTTTCAATCAAGAGAAGACAGTCAAAGGTATTGGTATCAGCTCCTACTGAACAATGAGGGCTGCCAATAAGAATGTCACTGGTAGGCTTGGTAACAGCAGTTCAGTGGAGGGGAGGGAACTGAAACCTGATTATGGAAGACTGAATGGGAGACGATAAACTGCAAACGCCAGTGAGCCACTCTTTTGATAAGTTGTATTTACTGAGAAAGTGAGCAGAGAAGGGCAGTGGTCGAGAAGGAAGGAATGAGGAGACCAGAAATGGGTTTTCTAAGAAAAAGACCTTAGCGAAGTTTGTATGCTCATGGACATACTCCAGCTGAAAGAGAACAAATGAAGATGCAGGAGAGAAGGGGATAATTTACAGAGTGATGTCCCCAAGAGGTGTATCGGGTGGAGAACCAGGGCTCAAGTGAAGAGAGCAGACTTCCATCTGAGCAGGGCCAGGATGTGTCTTCCAGACAAGGAATGCAAAGAATGTTCATACAGATGCAGAGAGACTGGCGGGTTTAGTGATGAGAAGATGAAAGTGTTTCTGCTCTGTTGCATCCATGTTTTTCTCCCATGAACCGTGAGGCACTGAGAGCGGCAGGGGTGATTGCAGAGGCAGGTGTGTTGGAAGTGTAGATCAGAGGAATACCCAAACAATAAATCTTGTGTACCTTTTGCAAGAAAGGTTATCACCAATTAACTGAATTTAGTAGAAATGGAAGTATGGAATGAGAGAAACCTGCAAGAGTGCCTGATGCTGATCATAAAGAGTAAACAATACTAACCACAGTAGTGAAGTTCCCTCAAGTATGATTGATACATTTCCATTGCTCTTAATAAGAAGTAACTATTTCTAATTGCTGAAAATTATGGACACATTCACTTAAGTTTAGTATGAGTTTCCTTTAAGTTTGTAAATTTAGTGGGAATATTTTCACTATTAGCTTTGTTGTGACCTTATTGAAACCAAGAAAATATTTCTTTAGGGAAGAGGGTTTTCAATTTAATGTGCCTTTTCTTCTCCATAAATAAGGAATGAACACCCCTTTCAGAGCCCGTGAAAGGTCACTTATAAAATATATATTTTAGGGCAATAAAACTCATATATTGATCTTGTACCTCTGCATCCTCAACTCATTTTCCTCTTTCAGCTTCATATGAAGATCACAAGGGGGGCACAAGCTGCCTTTAGAAGTGCTTGTGAGAGCAGATTTTATCATGCTTGGTATAATTCCTGTTCTAGAACCTAGTCTATCATCATGAGAACAGATCATTCTGATGTGGTATCTCGAGCATGGTTGTCACACCTTTCTGGATAACTCTGAGAAGTAGGAAGGAAGGTCAATTCTAGCTGAAAATAATCCTCTGTTCTGTTTTTATTGATGTTGCTTGTTTATTTAATAGCTGATAAGCAGGAAACCAAACCTGGGTTTTGTGATAGAGGGAAAGAAATTACCTGCCCAAATTTCTACCACCCCTAAATATGTGTATTATGTATGCATGTAAGTATGTATGTATGTTTGCATGCATGTATTTCCCTTCCTCCTTGACATTGGTCTTCTAAGGATGACATTTTATTATGTAATATGATTGCTTTTCTCAAGATTAAGAGCATGTAGTGGTTCTGTTTTTTTGCATTTTTAACATTCTTAAATTACAGAAAATATCTTGAGGAGTATATCACTTTATCCAATGCACAGAAGAAAATGGGGAATGGGGTATCATTGAAATTAGATATTGTGGAAGTACGGATTTGGAACGACTTAGTACTTTTTACTTAGGTTCTAAATTATTTTTTGAGAGCTGAGTTATGATTTACAAGGTGATAGTAATGAAAGTTTAGCTTTAAATCTTTCTAATTTTCAAAACTCCGAAATCTGTAACCTTTGGAGAAAAACAGAGGCAAACACCTAAAAAGTTGAAACGGTACCTGGGTACATAGAGTAAAGCAAATATGACCAAAAATTTTAACGATCTGTAGACTGGAGCCAATTTGCAAAACATTTCTGAGTCTACAGTGATCTTATTAAAATGCAGACTCACACACAGTGTGCTGTAATGATATGCATTTAAGCACCAACTTTGCTTTGCCTCCAAGTTTGTTATTCTCATCTGCAAAAGGATTTAAAAAATAAAATTATATTTTTTATTTAATATTTATTTTGTGCCTGGGTATTAGAATGTTTGTTATTGCTTAACACTTACGTATATACACATATGTATATACACATGTTCAATGCATCATATGTATATACACGTGTTAAATGCATATTCTTTGGAGATATGCTAAACTATAAGTCTAGGAAATAAGTATGTACCTATCATTAATGTATAGCTTCCACTGTATATTTATGATACATGATATTTTTCTTTGTTCTTTTAGGATGATTGACTTTTGTCTCTCTGTAGCTTTTATGGTTAGATTGAGTGATGATTTTCTCTCTCAGAGGTATCCGTGGAAACATTTCTAACTGCCCGAGGCAGTCATATGCCACAGCTGGCACCATATTTAAGCTACTTCCCCATGTGAGTGCATAATTTTGTTACCTGGTGAGAAACAGCAAAGAGCTACAAAAGGAAAATTTGCAAAAATAGTCCTATTTTCACTGAGCTAATGCTGCAGCTCTATCAATTAGGCCTTTCAAGGTAGATGAAAACATTTATTTGCAAATTAAATAACTTAGAAAATTTCATCAAGACTCAGCAAAACTCAGAATGCCATTTCCTATAAGATGCAGCCACATTTCTATTGGGTATAGATGAACAGATGCTCTCTGTGACATTTAGTGGCTCCCCAGGTATTGAAAACCTTTTAAGTCAAGGAAAAACAACACTCTTAACTAAGGGATGGTCAAAGAAGATAACAAATGAAACAAAAATACTAAAAATATGAAATAATTTAAAAAAGAGATATATACTGAGAAAAAAAGAAGGCGGGAGAGATGATTAATTGGAATTGGTAAATGTTTTCATTTTATTTTTCAAGGTTTAGCTCTGATTTCCTTATTTTTAAACGATAAAGCTTCCTAATGAAGTAACAGGAATATTTGCTGTCTGGATTAGTATGATGTCAATAGTTTAAACCCAGGATGATGATTTAGTAAAAAACAAACAAACAAAAAAAACAAAAAACAGCCATCTGCTTAAAGTGACATTATGGAAATTACCCAAAAAAGTCTATTTTTAAAGTTTTGTACTTTTGAAATTACTGCCTATTTCTTAACAACTCCCTCAAAATTCGTTTCTGGTCCAAAGAGAAGAAATACAAAAATATTTGCAGTCACACTGTGCCAAACCACTTTCTAATGTGATATGCTCCCTGGCTTTCCCAATGCTGTCTTCTCCAGGGCACCTGAGGCCAGCTTCTAAACCTTTCCTGACCTTTCCAAACCTTCTACCTTCCGAATTTGGGGTCCCATTCATTAAATTCCCTACTTTCTACTTATTAATTTTTGTTTCTAATGTAAAATGATACCCTCATCCAATGGATATTTATCTCCTTGAAAAAAAACACAGTTCAAGGCATCAGTAGACATGTTTGTCCCTATGGGAGGGAATGATTTGCTGCTTCTTTTCCCCTCCATCCTTACCAAATTACACTGGGTTGAAATCTGCTACTTTCACTCGTGCAGCTTGACCCTACATCTCTCGACAGAGAATTGAACTGTCAGCCTTTGAAATAACAGAATATTTTAGGTGGTGAGGTTTTATTTTTTTCTTCTAGGAGGATCATACTGAAAAACATACCACTTTATATAGAGAGACAAACCCCAAATTCTAATAGAATAGTAAGAACAGTGCCTCTTTCAAAATCACATTTATGAATAAAGTGAATAGTTCATGTAATTCATTTGAGGGAAAAGTTTCTTTCAAGAACACTAATGGACAACAAGATAATTAAGCTTTGGGGGAGTGGAAGATTGAGAGAAATAGGGCTGTTTTGATTCTGGGTAGATAGTGAAAGAAAATTTCTCATAAAAATGTAAAAATATGGTTATTTTTATTAGATAAGAAAATAAGAGACTGGGCTGGAGGTCAATGAGTAACGTTACTTTTAGGAAATGTTAATTTTTACTCTGAGTTCTGGAAAAAGACCAGAAATAATAGTCAGCTTGCTACAAATATCTTCCAGATTTTCTCATATTCGTATGTGTATAATGTACAAATATGGACTAGCCAGGTCATCTCTCAGCTGGTGGTTGAGGTAGTTTGTCCAGCTGGGCCAGCTGTTTGACAGGCTAAAAATAGAAAGACTAGAAGAGTCAATTTTAAGGGACAAAGGACTTAATGATAGTTAATAGGAATTCAAGGTAATACCAACTTTTCAGATATTCAGAGAGGGCCAACAAATAGTACAATCAATGCCAAGTTTGAACAGCAGATTCAATCCAGGCACAAGCTAAGCATTTGTGGTTCTCTGCTGGTTGTTCATGTCAAGAAAAGTTGAACAAAGTTTTAGGGATTTGGCTTTCATGGAGCTCAAAACTAACCTAATGAAGGAAACCATATTTAATAAAAATAATACAAAATTAGACCCAGGGCCTTAGAAGGGGCTCATGGAGGTGAGGAAGCTTGAAGCTTAAATTTCAGAAACTCATCTTAAATCCATCTGAGTCCAGAATGATGCCCTTGTCAGCTTTAAAGGCAGGTCATTCCAGAGGGAGTAAGAGCCGCTGTAGAAACGAGCCAAGGAATTGACTTCATGATGGATCAGTAGTTCTCAGCCAGAACTGAATGTTAGAGTCACCTGGGGGACTTTCAAATAAAACATGCCTGGGCTCCAGATTTCCACCCAAGTAATCTGGGTTGGTGCCAAGTCATTGGTATTATTTAGACCCTCTCCTCCATGTAGTTGTAAAATGCAGCCAAGGCTGAAATCTACTGATAGTTCATAATAATGGTGGTGAAGATGATTTTGTTGTTGTCACGTATGGAACATCTAACTTGCGTGAGAAGATACAGTAGCAAACACTTGACAGGCATTATCTTCTTAGTATTCATGACCCCCAGAGGTACACATGGAGGATTCTAAGGCTCAAGGAAGTGGCTTGGGTCATACAGCAAAAGTGAGATCTAAATGCAGGAGCCAGGATCTCAACTCTAGTCTGGCCAGTTTTCAGGCTCTTTTTATTGCTCTATATTTCTACCTCCTTAGACAATAGCATCTCTGAGGCGGCCAGAGAGAGCTCAAGACCTCGTAGATTGAGCCAGGGAGTGACTGGCTGCCAGTAGGGGATTTTGTACAGACTGCCTGCCTGCCTGCCAAAGAATTCTTGGAAACCCAGGAATATTCCCACAGGCCCATGGAGCAGAGGTGACTATTAACTACTTCTGGATCTCAAAGGTGTTATGTGGAGGCTGAAGTTATCCTTTTTTTGGGTCCTTCTTCTTACCCTCCCAGCCCCAGCAATGAGGGTTAAATTCACCGTCAGAAACAACGGCACAACAAGCCTTTCTCACCCCTTTTCTCCTCATTCACTGGGTCCCTTTTGTTGCTCACAGAGGGTTCCTTGCTTCCTGGCTCTATATCGCTGCTCCTGTCTACAGATAACTTTTTAAAAATTTTCTACATTACTACCTTCCATGACCCTCCGTTTCCCTCTCTGCTTCAACTGTAGGCTAATGAAGTGTGTTTGTATATACCTTGTACATACATGGATACACACCTAACTTGCCTCCCCAAATTCCTGGCTTAAAGTCTTGAGCTTTGTTATTCAGCTACTCAGATGAAGGGCCTGAAGCTGCTCTCAATTTCTTATAGCACTTAATTTTAAAATTACTTGCTCCTGTTTTGGTAATTCTTTTTTCCCTGATAACTGGACAGTTCCATATCCTAGGAGCTGGATGAGTCTGTACCGGGCCAGGGGCAATTTGAGAAGCATCATAACTGCATTTAAGATCACCTGCAGCTACTGTCCATTCATCTGTGTCCCTAGAGCAAGTTTATGCACCGTATTTTCCCCATCTAGCTGTTTATGGCTCCAAAATCAGCCAGGATCCCCACTGACCAATAAAATTCCTGATGTCCATCCAAGCTTCCTAACTTGCCTGGCCATGGGAGATTTTCCATGCTGGAAGTTACTTGGTGACTTGCGCTGGTTCTCCAAGAATAAATAGGCAGGAGAGATGCAGAGGAAGGGGTATGGGAGGTAAAGTCAGAGTCCTGGATTCAGATGTGCCTCTACTGCTTTCTAGTTATGGGGTCTTGGGCAAGTTAGTTGCTCTGTCAACTCCTATATAAAATGGAAATAGAATGCCTATGTGATGAAATTTTTAAATGTGGTAATGTAAAAAAACTCCTTTGAATCATGATTGATACATGGGGATGTCTAATATATTTTCAAATCTTATTTTAAAATAAAGTTGCTTCCCTTTATCAAGAAAGATGTCTGCTGTTAGAAATTTTTCACAGACGTCCCCTTTCCTAGCATATCATTTTTAAAAAGTTTACTGATCCTGGTTATACTTCTCTTGTGATCCCAATAAGCTGCCAAAAAAAAAAAAAAAGCAGTGCCCATTTTTTGAGGGATGAAGTATAGATTTAGAGATTCCAGATATTACTAAATTTTGTCACTTCTTGCCTGCTGATTTGAGGTCCAAATAATATGTAAATCAAGAGAAATCATTAGAAATATTTCAAATTCTCCTTTCTTGTTAGTGTAGCTGTGTAACATGCGTTCAGTCAGTACTGATTTATGCATGGTACCGAATTTCTCCTTTTTGTACTGAAAATGTGCTTTTATTGCTTTCAGGTAATTGATTAGATTAAATGACAGAATCTTTTATGATGTATATGGAGCAGAAATTAAAAATATATGATACTTTGTATCAGATATATGTATTTTAGGAAAAGACAAAAGGGAAAGTAATATACATATTACATATTCATTCATTCATTAGATCAGCAAACTGTTACTGATTTCCTACTCTGTGCCAGGAAATGTTCTAGGTGCTACAGATATAGCTATGAACAAATCAGGCTGAAATCCCTGCTCTCATCTAACATAACACAAACAATTAAAAGGATAAAACATGAAGATGGATTTTTTCCCTTATTTATATTGTATGCTTACTATGACCAGTTAGCATGCATTTGTTCTTTTTGTTTTATAACATGCTTTCACCTAATAATTTATCTAATTAAATAGTCTTAGTAAGTTTGTGAGGGCATGCTTGTACTTCATCTATTCTATATATGAGAAAAGGCCAGATTGGAGGTAGCCTAAGTTCTCACAACAACACCAGTGTTAGAGTTGACCATGGATTTCAGATCCTGTGACTTACAGTGACACACATTCTGCTGCTTCTACAATCCTTATTTTAATATTCTTTCTTCTCCTATGATTTAACACTAAATACCATTGCCAGAAAGAATGATAGAGATCTATTTTCTTCTTGCTTTGCCACACTACGAGTGCAAAAAGTACAATTATATCCATCCCAATTGATGGGTATAGGAAAATCTAAGCATTTTAGAAGAGGAATAAAACAAAATTAGTTGTATTAATCAAACAGCCTTACACATCTGGCAGTAGCTTACATCTGATATGGATTAATTTTTAAATTTTGTTCTGGCTTTTTAGTGGTACAGAGACCACAAGAATGTTGTGTTAACTACACAGGCAGTTTAAGCTAAGTTTCAACTTTGGCTTTTATTTTTCTGTGCTTGTTAGCTTTACTCTTAGCATGATGTAGCCGTTTGACTATTCCTCATATGTAGCCTCAATGGTCTCCTTCATTGTTAGTTAACACTGAATGAGTATCTACAGGTAGATAGATGATCCCTCAAGAAGGTGACAATGTGGTAATAATTTAGAGTATCTTTGGACATGGCTTTGGAAACCAGAAAATCTGATAAAAAATCTACATTAAAGCCTTTCTCTTCTGCCTGATAATCCTTTATGAACTATTTCATAGATGCATTTTGGTGGAGAATTTGTGGATTGAGGGGAAAGCACATTTTTATCTGTAGGACAATAACGTTCAGCTTCATCATCAGGAGCAATTGCTGAGCAGCTAAAACAGATTCTTTGCATTACTGTGAATAAATAAATGTTGATAGTATAATAGGGTGTTCTCGTCATCATGCAACAGTAAAGAAAATGGTCCATTTCTTCACTCTCTAAGAAATATCCTTTAAGAAGGAAAGGAAAAATGTCAATGTGAGGAAGCCAGGAACAAATATTCATAATCGACAACTGAGAAAAAGACTCGAGTGTTAGCATATGCACACACATACTATATTACACCCTGGACTTCTTCAGGTTACCTCTTTAGTGCCCAAAGAGCAGTAGCCATTCTACAAAATGTATGGAATGGAGCAGAAAGGTCAAAGAGCCTCAGACCTTGATTCTTTCCCTTTCTGAGCATTGGCTTTCAACATGGATGAAGAAACAAGTCAAGTCACAGTGAGGTGAATGCACTGTCAGGAAGGGACATTGTGCAGGTTTGTTTTATTTCTTTTTTAATTGTGCAAATGATATAAGAATATGATAATGAATTTTTAAAAAGAAATATTTAAGACATAATTCCACTGTATGAATTTTTTACACGATTTTTACCTATTGACCTCACTAGCAAAATTAGTGTAGAGATACTGTTCATCTTTAGAACCTTCTTACCATGTTACTTAAATTATCTGTGTTGTCCAGTGAATGTGACTTTTTAAAATTTCAGACTGTTTACAACAACACTAAAGTTGCATGATAATTGCCAGTTTGGCTCCTCTCAGTGTCTTTAGTGACTATCAAAATGCCTGGCACATAGTAGGTGCTTATAAATGTTTGTTGAGTGACTGAGTGAAACCATAGCCTAGTGTTCAAACTACTTTCTTTTCCAAGATTCTCCTCCTGTCCCCACCCCAACCCTCCAAACTATGCTCTGTTTTTCTTTACTTAGATAGAATTGACATACCATAAAATTCACCATTTTAAGGTATGCAATTTAGTGCCTTTTCGTAAATTCTCACAGTTGTGTAGCCATCATCACCATCTCATTCCAGAATATTTTTATTCCCCCGGAAAAGAAACTCCTCCCCATTCATATCCACTCCCCATTCTCCCCTCCCTCCAGCTCCTGGCAACTATTAATCTACTTTCTGTCTCTATGGATTTGCCTAGTATGGACATTCATATAAATGGAATCATATAATATGTGGCCTTTTTTCCCCCCGGCTTCTTTCAGTTAGGGTAAAGTTTTCAAGTTTTATCCATATTTTAGCTTTTATCAGTACTTTATGCCTTTTTAATGGCTGAATAATTCCATTATAAGACTATACCACATTTTGTTTATTCATTTATTAGTTAATGGACATCTTATCCATTCATCAGTGATGGTCACTTGGGTTTTTCCACTTTTTGGCTATTGTGAATAATGCTGCTACGAAAATATGTGTACAAGGTTTCTTGAGAACATATGTTTTTATTTCTCTCGGGAAGATGCCTAGTTGTAGAATTGCTGGGTCATATGATAACTATGTTTAACTTTTTAAGGAACTGGTTTTCCATAGTAGTTGCATCATTTTTCATTCCCATCAGCAATGTATGAAATTCTTGAATCTCCACATTCACATCAAAAGTTATCTCCACTTTTTAAAAGATATTATAGCCATCATAGTGGGTATGAGGTGCTATCTCATTGTAGTTTTGATTTACCTTTCTTAATGACTGACTAATGATGTTGACCATCTTTTCATGTGCTTATTGGCCATTTGCATTTCTTTTTTAAACAATATTTATCTATTTATTTATTTATTTTTGGCTGTCGGGTCTTATTTGTGGCACACGGGATCTTTGTTGGGATCTTCATTGTGGCATGCGGGATTCTCTGCTGCAGTGCGTGGTTTTCTCTCTAGTTGTGGTGCATGGGCTCAGTAGTTGTGCCGTGTGGGCTCCCTAGTTGTGGTGCGTGGGCTCCAGAGCGCATGGGCTCTGTAGTTGTGGCCTGCGGGCTCTCTAGTTGTGGCCCGTGTGCTCAGTAGTTGCAGCACACAGGCTTAGTTGCCCCGTGGCATGTGAGATCTTAGTTCCCTGACTGGGGATGGAACCTGCATCCCCTGCATTGGAAGGCGGATTCTTAACCACTGGACCACCAGGCAAGTCCGCATTTGTGTTTCTTATTTGGAGAAATGTCTATTCAAATTCTTTGCCCATTTAAAAATTGGGTTATTTGTCTTTTTACTGTTGAATTGTAAATGCTCTTTATATATTCCAGATATTAGACCCTCATTAGATATATGATTTGCAAATAGTTTCTCCCATTCTGTAGGTTGTTTTTTCACTTTCTTTCTAAGTGTCCTTTGATGCACAAAAGTTTTTACCCATGATGAGTTCCAATTCGTTTATTTTTTCTTTGGCAGCTTATGCTTTTGGTGTCGGGTCTGAAGAACCATTGCCTAGTCCAAGGTCATGAAGATTTACACCTATGTTTTCCACCAAGAATTTTATAGTTTTAGCTCTTACATTGAGGTCTTTAATCCGTTTTGAATTAATTTTTGCGTATGGCATGAGGTAGGGGTCCAGCTTCATTCTTTTGCCTGTCTACATCCAGTTGTTCCACTACTATTTGCTGAAACTATGCTTTTCTAATGCCTTCAAGGCTTTTCTCTCTGTGTCTGCTAAAATATAATTTCTCCAAGGTGGCTCTTCATTATTTAAGGCAGTAATGTGGATGAATAAGTTGTTTTAATTTTAATGGTTACACCTTTATTTTAGACTTCCCATTTATAGTGAAAACATAATTCTTTCAGTAAAAGTAATATTGATTTAAAGAAAAATATTAAGAACACCATAATATGGGTGGTACTTAGATTGACAAATACAATGACAGTAAGGTAGGGTTAAGAAAAGTATGGAAAATACTGTTTAATAAGTTGGAATTGACTAATCTTTAGATATTAGAAGTTAATATATTGTTGGAGGGGAGTAAGCTGTTAAATCTTTTCAATTGATAAGAACCACAAGTTTGGCACACAATGAATGCTCACAAACAGTGATAGACACTTCCTCATACATTATTACTGCTTTTAATTTGTACTCAATTAACTCTCCTGAAGTCACATGGCAAGGAAAGAGCAAAGCAAGATTGTGAATCTAGGTCTCTCTTACCTCTCAGCCTCTGTGGTCTCCTCTATACCAGGCTACCTTTCACAGCTTACGTCAGATGACCCTACTCTTGAGGTAGTCAGGCCATGTGAGCGCTGGATGTCAGGCAAAGGAATAGCAGGTGGGGTCCTCAGTCACCTCTGAACACTGTTGAGACAGCTGTTTGACCCTCCTCTTCCCTTCCTCTTTAACCATTCTCTCCCTTCTCTTTCTCCCTTTCCTGTTTTCTCTTCTGAGCGATAACTAAGAATGAACATTTTATTATCTCGTGCATGTGTGTAGTTACTTCTCGTTTACCAAGATTCACGTTTGAAATAGAGCTACAGTGATTAAAAATTACATGTTCATTGTTTTCATGAGTTATTACAAAAAGTATATAATCTCAGGTTCTGACACTTCACTTTAGTTTTGTAAAATTAATCTTGAATCCATTATTCCTTTTCTTCTTGCCTTCTTCCTCCTTCCTTTCCTTCCTTCCTTCTTTCCTTCCTTCCATCCTTCCATCTAAAGCACTAAGAAATCTGGAATATTAATATAAAGAAGAAGAACAACTTCTCTGTTATTTCTCCTTATCCTGAGAGACAATGAGAAGGTACATTGGCTTTTGAGTTTAAATCCTGGGACACTCCACTAATTATTAAATTTTTCTGAGATTTTTTCCTCATAAAATGGAAGCCATAAAATCTACCTCATAGGATTATTCTGCAAATTAAATGAGATATATTTATAGTGTCTAGTCATATCCTAGGTTACCCAACAAATGCAACCATTATTAATTTTTTGCATATTATATTATATTATCATTAATGTTATTAAACCAGAAATTACGGCAAAAATCAGAGTGCTTAGGAATCCATACATGATGAAAAACACTGGTGTTCTGTTGGTTGTTAAGTGGCTCCTTCTATAGATAGTTAGAGACTCTTGGATGTAGCAGAAACACCCGGCTAGTATTCAAAGTGTATAGATATTGGAAGTGTGCTTATGGCTCTCAAAAGATGCTATTTTGTCCTTTTATTGTCAAACATGATACTAATTAAGTCTGTTGGCAACACTTACTTATATTTTTAATAACCAGAGGTATATTAGCTAAAATAAAAGTGAAGAGTCATGATTCTTGACTGTTTCCAAAAATACCCTGATGGATTGTACACATTGTCTTTATATTAAGTAATATACACTATGCAGGATTTGTAATTATATTTCTATAGAAGAATTCTAAAGGATTTTGCAAACCATGATCCTCTGAGCATATAGAGAGAAGTTGTAAGTATTGTTTTGTCACCAGAACCTGCCTTGCTGTATGCTATTAGGTTGATGTAAAATGTACTAGTGAAATTTTCAAACATTTTGGTCTGGTCTGGTACACAGTAAGTTAATACATTTTATATTGCTAGCTTGCACATATACATTCTTAAGAACAACAAAACGGTCCATCTTTGCCATGTGCAATGTTCTATATTTTTTGATCTGGTCTCTTCTATTTCATTAACTAATGTCACTAAATTGGTTTTACAACCCACTAAAATGTTGCAACCTGCAGTTTGATAAACACTTCATTTCAAGAAGTAAACACTTTGCTTTTGAATTCCTTCCAGAATCAAACCAAGGAATTGTTTGAAACACCTAGAAAAATCTTATGAAGATTTATGAACTTTTTAAAGTATTTTCCATTTTCATGCCAGATCATTCTTTTTGGTAACATGCCCCTCCTCCTTTCACATTGGTTAAAGTTACTTTTGTTTAAAATAAGAATACAGAAGCACTCAAATGCATCATGGAATTGTATTGCATTCCCTTTAAGTACAGTAAAAGATAATTCTACTGAATCTATATTATGCTCTTTCATTTTTGCCTTCATGGTTTCTATTAATTTTCCTGCATTTGATAAGGTTTGCATTTCATATGAAGTTCTTCTTAACGAATGATTTGTATTGAATGTCATATTTTAAATGTAAAAAAGAGTATATTATCACAATGAAAAGGAAGCATGTTGAATAAAAGAGCAGATGGACAGAGCCTGATTGATGTTCGGAAGTTATTTTTGCTGTGAACTCCCGTCAGCCTAGAAATCATAAAATAGAAAGGAAGCTTGGTTCAGCTCACACGCCCTTAGGGGATGTATGGAAAAGGATTTAAAATTCTGATAGAGTAACTTCAAAAATGTAGCAGCTGAAATAATTTATTTCACTACAGAGCAACCAACTGAAGTTTTACATTGAAATTATTCTTTTTGAACTTGCACATTGTAGCAGGACGGCTCAGTGGTCTCTGCACCTCTGTGCTAAGGATGCCGGGCGGCACAGCTCTGCCTTCCTGACCCAAACCAAAGAGCAGCGGCTGCTCTGGTCCCTCCTGCACCTTCTCACTGATCATTCCCTGAATAATGGGCAAAAACAACCCAAAGTCCATGATTTCAAAAAAAAAAAGGTGAAGAGGAGGAGGCTGAGGGTAATGGAGAAGTTTTTCTTTTCTTCCTTAGGAAAAGTTTCCAAAGGTTAGTTTTGGGCATTGTGTGAAAGCAATAGAAAAAATACTGGGCATTTTTATCCATAGTGACTGCCACATTCAGTTAGCTACAATTGTGACATTTGATCTGGGTGATCCTTCAGATCATCTTAGAAGAAGAAATAGAAAAGTAATGAACCAGGCAAGGGCCACCGCTAGTTTTTGATACATGACATTCCTTTTCATTCTCTGTGCTCTTTATCAAGCTACGCCCGGACAGCTCCATGCGTCTCTTTGTTCTGAGTGACATTGAGATGATGACCACCAAGGAAAAAGCAGCTCTGTCACCTCTGGACAGTGTTTCCCAACCTGACCCCATCTATGATGGTTGCATGCTTCATCTCATCTAACTAAGAATATACAGAAAAATGACAGTGATGAGACCAATAAACTATAAATGAACGTCCACTGAATTAATCAAAAGCAACACATACATTTGATAAAGAGTGTATTTCTATGTATATGTATGAGAGTGTATGACCTATCATGTATTCAAGCTACACAAAAATTTACCCATAAGAATTCCCAGACTCTGTAATCACTCAACGTATCTACAGTGGTCTGAAACTCACAAGTTGAAAACCATTGCTCTAAAATTTTAAAGATCACTATCAATCAGGTGAGGAAAATGCAGCCCAAAGGGATCCCTGAATTAATCATTTAAATGGTCAGACACTAAACAATAAAAATAAAAGGAGGATGAATCAAAAATGTATTATCTAATTTGCCTTTATTGAAAACCATACCTGAGACAAATAGAGGAAGCCCAAAAGGATGGAAAATTATGTTTTTTTTTAGATAAACATTTCCCTGGAATATACAGATTTTATTTTTTCAGATGAAATCCCGCTATCTTACTTTGATGTAAAGAAACATCAGAAGATATACTGCTGCTATGAATAATATTTGTAATTTTAATAACTTTCTATGCTAATTACCTACATATGTGATTTATTATTAACAATTGCTAAGGTAGATAATTGGGACCAAAACAAACAAAAAAGGCACAATGACAACAACATCAACAAAACCAAGTCTTTACATCCACTTCTGGCAAAAGTGAAAGAATTAGAATTATTTTTTAATAAGTAGAATTATTTTCAATTTATGTTATTGAGTTTTTAGTTTGTTTTTATTTAAAGAGAAAATGTTTGCATTCTAAAAAACAGTATTATGGTCAGATACAGAGCTTGAAACCTGGGAAAATTCTGCTTTGAGGCAGATGTTAATATTGAGTCACTTCCTGGTTCATAGTTAATGAGCATTTATCTAATGTTGAATAGAGATAGTCAACTGAAAAGCAATCTCTAGTTAATAAGCTTTTACAATTGAGGGTAACTTTTGTCCCCCCACCGATGAATAGCTGGATTGCATTCTATGCTAATGAAACTGTTTTTCAGTGGAGCATACAGTGATTTTCATAATTCTAGTCCTGGCTGGGATGTTGGGAAAATGGTACATAGCCAGAATAATAAAAATGGGATTTAAGGCCATATTTTGGAAGGCTTCTGTTTTTCAGGATGGTTGTTTGTGAGTGCTGTTACTTCTGAAGTCTCAAAAATTTCAGACCTGAGAGTAAATTTGGTGTTGAGGGAAGTTGTGAGTTTTGATTCAGATTCCAAATTTGCTACTACTGGCTCTGTGATCTTGACCAGTTTGCTTAATAATGTGATATATACCTTGAAGGGTTGTTAAGGAAGTTCTATATCATATCTAAAGTACTTGTCATGCTGTATTCAATAAATCATAGCTGCTATAATTACTATCACTAGCACTGCTACCAGTATAATTCACAGAGTGATTATTATTGTCCCTGTATTATTTAGCAGTTGATCCTTTAAAATATACTGAAAGTAAACTCCTTTCTAATGAAGGTGTCAAGTTAAATATATCCAATACAAAGTAAACAAATGAAACTTTGAATTCATTGGTATGATGAATGGTTAATTATGAAATTTGGAAATGCTGAATATAGTAAGCTGCCTCAACAGAACAGATGAAATTCTAGAGGGACCCAGATCACCACATACATGAGTTGTTTGGTCACCTTTAGGACCTGCCCTTTTTTAAATGAATATTGCTCTTTGGGCAATCGTAAACAAGGTTGTAAAATGTGTGTACATCCCTCTGAATGCCCCAGCATCCCAACCAGGGCTTCTTTCTTAATATTGTCTGGACTGCGGTATTGATTTTTCCAAGCATAATCCAACCCACAATACCCTTCCCGCTGGAAGAATAAAGTGTTTATTTTATACTGAGAAAAGAGCAGGGTGGATGGAAGCTTTGTATGGAAAAAACAAAAGAATGAAAAGCTTAAGACACAGATAACTTGGATGTGGTAGCGGTAGGTCTCTCCACAAGATGGCACTCATTCTCCCTCCTTTATTATTTTTTCAATAGACAAAAATAAATCTGTCACTTATTTTCCACAGTCATAGAACAAATGTATTGCTGGTTTATGAATCAAATGGAGCTGGTTTCATGTAGTTTAAAAACATCCTATCATGTTTCTTATTCTTAGTAGGAATAAGTATAATTTTACCTCCTCTAAGGCTCTATTTGGATGTGAATACTGCTAATACTTAGGAGGACATACTTACCCCCACTCCCACTCCCAAATGTAACAAAACTCATATTAACCTTCTAAAATTTTTTCTACTAAAATCTCTATGGAGTATAAACTATTAAAAACACAATTGAAAAATCAAAGGCACAGACTTCCAGTTATAAGATAAATAAGTACTAGGGATGTAATGTATGTGTTAAATATAATGAACACTGCTGAATGTTATATATGAAAGTTGTTGAGAGTAAATCCTAAGAGTTTTCATCTCAAGGAAAATTTTTTTTTCTATTTCTTTCTTTTCTATTTCTTTAATTTTGTACCTATATGAGATGATGGATGTTCACTAAACTATCACTAATCATAATCATTTCATGATGTATATAAATCAAATCATTATGCTGTTCACCTTAAACATACAGTGCTGTATGTAAATTATATCTCAATAAAACTGGAATAAAAAATAAATACAACTGAAGACTAAAAATAATCAGAATCCCCTCTCTTTTTGTTCTTCTTATTATCATTTAAAAATTTAACTGGATGTACCTTTCCATTTGAAAGAAAATCCCGGATACCTCCATCTGAACATGAGTCAGAAGCATATTTACTTCCGAAGACCCTTGGGTCTCCTCACTCTTTTTAGTGATGGGAAATGTCACAAGTATATTCTTGTCACTTTAACTTCCACTGGAGTCTGTGCAATCATTCAGTTTTTCTTAAAACAGAAGAAAAACTGATTCATTAAATTTTTTTTAAGATCAAATGCAAAGTAATACATGTTACTTCTTAAAACATTAAAGAAAAAATGTTATGCTGTCAGTTTCCTTAAAAATAGGCTTTGAATGATAAATGGTAAGTAAATAAATAAAAGGGAATTTAATGGGACAATTTCATGCTTCTATCTTTTAGTACTTGCATCAGATTTTCTTTCAAAAGGTTTAGAAGGTATGGAATGTATGTGGGCAAAATTATAGCTTACTTGATTTGTTAATGTGATGATAATGAGCCCCTACTGAGAAGCTCTTTTTCTTACATAGTTTTCAGTGTCTAGATTTTTTTTTTTTTTTTGGTAGACTTTAGAGTAGTTTATGGTGACTATACGACAGATCGCTGAAGGTTAGAGTAAATTCTTTCCTGCCTTGATCATAACAACTATTATCATGGAGTCTTTGCCTCACTTTTTAGGGTGCCAACCCTGTTGGAAGCTGATACTTCAGAATGCTTTGCCACCACATAGCGAAAGTCACACTTTGAAAGAAGGCAGAAAAATCCCGAGAGGGTTCTAAGAAGAGAAAGATATTACAGAGAGGAAACTGAGACTTATATCAGAATGTTCAAGGGAAAACAAAGCTAAAGCTTGAATGATTTTAATAAAGATAATAGATAGCGCTATACTTGTTGTATAGGCTAGACACTAAACTAAGCCCTTCCTATTTATTAACGCATTCACACTCCCAGCGTTCCTAATGTGACCAAAATCACTACCCACCCTGTTAATAGACAGGATGGCTGAGAACTAGAAAGGATAAATGGCTTGGGTTTGGAGATAGGATTTAAATCCAGTTCTGACTTATTCCAAAGCCTATGACTTTAACCAATAGACATTCCTGACTCACTGACTTTTAGGGGCATAGAATGTTAGAATTTGACTACTGGCTTTAAACATAAGTAATATTTTTATATAAGTGTAGATCAGTTGTTCCACCCTTTCAAATTTTAAGAGAAAGTACGCTTTCAAGGAACTCGAGAGCTTTTGATGTGATGCCTGGAGGAAGTTCTTGATCCTCAGGGTGTTGAAACAGTGAACGAACTAAGAAAGTGGCTGTGTGGATCTGAATGAGAGATCTTCAAGAAGCAAGTGGTCATAACCACTTTCCTAGTCGTACGGGTCAATCTTCTAAAGAATGTAAAGAAAGGCACAGGTACCTTCTTTTGGAGATTTTTATTATGATTGTAAATGCCTTCGTGTGAAATATATTTCATACATATTGAACTCAGTCAACATCATTCCTCATTCACGTCTCACCTCTGTCAGTATAAAGCCCCAGACCTTTAAGTAGTTGGCATGACCTGACATGATCACTTTTCTTGTTAATCACTTTTTCACATTCTCATCAATCTAGGCACACCGTCTACTTTCATTTGTGATGACTATGTGGAAGTCTCTTCCGTGCTTTAGTTTATCTAGCTATTCATAAACTGTGGGACATGTAGATGTTCTTCCCCTGCTTGTTGCTATTTTTGAGTGAGCATGTGTTGTTCCTTTTGGCTGGAGTAGGAAGAGGGATGGGGGTTTAAGAGATTCGTGCAGGTTTCTTTGAAGTAAAGTTCCCAAAGTGCAATTATTCAAAAGATGTTAATAGATTTTTCACTCTTGTTAAATATTTCCAGATAGCTTTTTAGAGAGAACAAACACATTTTTAATGACTTCAGCCACCTATAGATCCTAAATTCCAAACTCAAATTCTGAATACGTGAGCTTTTCTCAGTTTTCCAAACTGGTAAAATAAGTGAGTGCAGCTGGCCAGGTGTTTGTCCACAGAGGGTGCTGAGGACAGAAACAACCTGAAAGGCACAGCCCCCATCTAGAAGGGGCAGCGTCCTCTACTCAGCATTGCCTGGATGTTGTCTTGTGAGAAGATAATTCCGGCGTTGGTATAGAACTTCAAAAATATATGGAGACTCTAGAAATCCAGGTTTTAGAGGAGATCTCACAACTTTTAAGCGTTGGCAAAACATTGGAAGTATTTTTGAAAACTGTGAGGAAAAAAATGTTTCTGGTCTGATGCAGCCCATTGACTGTCCTCCAGTTGGTGACCCTGACATATACATTCTAATTCCCTAAAGTCCCACATTGAGCTTTGTCATTTTTAAATTTTATTTGCCAC
The DNA here is from genome assembly GCF_028021215.1 of Eschrichtius robustus. Classification (NCBI taxonomy): domain Eukaryota; kingdom Metazoa; phylum Chordata; class Mammalia; order Artiodactyla; family Eschrichtiidae; genus Eschrichtius; species Eschrichtius robustus. The sequence continues at coordinate 48,737,635 of NC_090829.1, forward strand.
GTCAGTAGGTATGCAAAGATACCTTAGTGTTATTTTAGTTATCATTTTTAATTGTTTGTAAGGCTATGTTTCCCCCCCTTATGATAGTCCTCTATCTCATTATTCATGTGAAATTTTGTGTATCTCCTTTATTTGTGAGGCGCTGTCTGGGTACTGATTTGTATAACAGGTCAGTCCTTTATACACATACAAATGTGTGTGTGTATGATAGTATGTTTTAATCAGATATATTTATTGCATGGTCTCATTATGTTGCTTCTTTTTTTTTCTTTAACATCTTTATTGGAGTATAATTGCTTTACAATGGTATGTTAGTTTCTGCTTTATAACAAAGTGAATCAGCTCTATGTATACATATCCCCATATCCCCTCCCACCCTCCCTATCCCACCCCTCTAGGTGGTCACAAAGCACCAAGCTGATCTCCCTGTGCTATGGGGCTGCTTCCCACTAGCTAGCTATTTTACATTTGGTAGTGTGTATATGTCCATGCCACTCTCTCACTTCATCCCAGCTTACCCTTCCCCCTCCCCGTGTCCTCAAGTCCATTCTCTACGTCTGCGTCTTTATTCCTGTCCTGCCCCTAGGTTCATCAGAACCATTTTTTTTTTTTTTTTTAGATTCCATATATATGTGTTAGCATATGGTATTTTTTTTTTTCTCTTTCTGACTTCACTCTGTATGACAGACTCTAGGTCCATCCACCTCACTGTAAATAACTCAATTTCATTTCTTTTTATGGCTGAGTAATATTCCATTCTATATATGTGCCACATCTTCTTTATCCATTCATCTGTCGATGGACACTTAGGTTGCTTCCATGTCCTGGCTATTGTAAATAGAGCTGCAATGAACATTGTGGTACATGACTCTTTTTGAATTATGGTTTTCTCCTGGTATATGCCCAGTAGTGGGATTGCTGGGTCATATGGTAGTTCTATTTTTAGTTTTTTAAGGAACCTCCATATTGTTCTCCATAGCGGCTGTATCAACTTACATTCCCACCAACAGTGCAAGAGGGTTCCCTTTTCTCCACACCCTCTCCAGCATTTATTGTTTGTAGATTTTTTGATGATGGCCATTCTGACTGGTGTGAGGTGATACCTCATTGTAGTTTTGATTTGCATTTCTCTAATGATTAGTGATGTTGAGCATCCTTTCATGTGTTTGTTGGCAATCTGTATATCTTCCTTGGAGAAATGTCTATTTACGTCTTCTGCCCATTTTTGGATTCGGTTGTTTGTTTTTTTGATATTGAGCCACATGAGCTACTTGTAAATTTTGGAGATTAATCCTTTGTCAGTTGCTTCATATGCAAATATTTTCTCCCGTTCTGAGGGCTGTCTTTTCGTCTTGTTTACGGCTTCCTTTGCTGTGCAAAAGTTTTTAAGTTTCATTAGGTCCCATTTGTTTATTTTTGTTTTTATTTCCATTTCTCTAGGAGGTGGGTCAAAAAGGATCTTGCTGTGATTTATGTCATATAGTGTTCCGCCTATGTTTTCCTCTAAGAGTTTTACAGTGTCTGGACTTACATTTAGGTCTTTAATCCATTTTGAGTTTATTTTTGTGTATGGTGTTAGGGAGTGTTCTAATTTCATTCTTTTACATGTAGCTGTCTAGTTTTCCCAGCACCACTTATTGAAGAGACTATCTTTTCTCCATTGTATATTCTTGCCTCCTTTATCAAAAATAAGGTGACCATATGTGCATGGGATTATAGTTCAGATGCTTTAGTTTTACATATCTGTGCTCATCCGTCTTGCCTCTGACAAGATTCTAATAGACTCCATTTTTTCAGTATCAGGGGTTTATCTCTTCTCCATAGCTGGAGAGGAACTGTGTTTTTTTTCTCCTAGTTTTCAAAAAAATGTTAAACTCTGACTCACCTGCAACTAATACACTGTGTGATATGAGAAATGACTCTAAGATAATTTTTTTTCTATACCAATATCACACTGGCCCAATACTATTTATTAAATAGTAATTTTTTTCTCTATTGTTAGGGATTCTTGTAATCATTTGAATTGATTTTATCAATCTCGGTTGTACTTCATCAGTCTGCTTTTTGGGGGTTTTGAACTGTTTCTTAATATGTAATTATGGCTTTGTGATTTTAATCTCTGATAGAATAAATCATGCAGAGGCATATCAAATAATTTTATTCTTTGGACAAAATGATCTTTTCATGTCCTCTAATGTTTCCTTCTTCCAAAAAAAAAAAAAAAGGTGTGTTAACTTCTAAAGCCAACTAATATGGTCAAGGAGAGTTAAATGTTATGAGCTGAGAATGAATGACAGATTATTTAGGGTAACACATTATACCAAGTGAGTTTTATCAGCTGATGCAATGGTGTGATTGACAGTTTTCACTGAATCATTTTATGTATCTATGAAATTAGGAAATGAAATCGATGGTCTCTGAGTTTCCTTAGAATGCCAGAAATCCCGTGACTTTTTTTCCTAAAATAACTGTAATCATTTCGATGAGTCCAGTGTCTGACAACATATAGGCTTTGTGATGGGAGGATGAGCTGAGACATTGTCTCCTCTGGGAAACTGTCCCTAACTTCCACTACAAGCCCCATGCTCAAATCTCCTGCAGCCTCTCCTCCTCTGGACCCCCTTGGCACCCTGCACATGTTACTGCACAGACCCTGGAACAACACAGTGGAAGAAAAATAATTTCTTAAATGAATTCAGTCCAGGCAAGGCCTGTGGAGTGACCTTCACTGTTACAATACTTTCCCTTGTGGGTGGAAGCAAGAATAATTTTCCAAACCTGGAAAGTTGGAGGCTCTGGCATCACAGAAATCTGCCTGAGCTGCTTTCAGGAGGCAGCTTCATCCTGGCTGTGGCTCAGATGTTTGAGATGGGAGTGAAAGCTAAAATGAGAACTGAAGTACCTGATAACCACCGTGACAAGATGAACATATGTGGATGCTTTAATCTCTCTTCTTAGTCCAGGAGGAACAGCAGGACCTGTATAGACATACAGAATTAGAAACTTAGAATATTTTGGGTCTCTATCCAAAAATCCATAAAGGATACGCTAAAGTTGAAAACTTAAAGCCATTGCATCTTTGCCCTGTAATTTATTGTTCACTGCCCGTGATAAAGTGGTTATTCCTGTTACAAGAGCACGTGGTGCTGAGACTCTGGAAACTATATTTATCTAGACAATGATAATATATAACATAGCACATAGAAATGAAGATTTCCCATCTAGCATGTTTTCTGATTACATCTTAAAGAAGATCATTTTGGTAAATATATCTAAAATGAAGGTGGGGATATTTTACAGCTGTAAACCATCCTTGCATAGCAGGGATGTAGTCCATTAATTCTCAGAGCTCCAGGCAAGGCTGACAATTCATAAGTGGTAAATCCGGAGAGTTATGAAGATATTAAATCTCACATCTGGTGAGAAAATGTGTTATTTCACTGGGTTGATTGATGGACACTTTCCCATTACAGTGTAATTTGGGAAATCGCACTGTTAATTGCTAGGGTTTTAGTAAAGCTCTGTAGTTCAATTCCAATTACTTTAGTTTTGAAAAACAGAACAGCTGGATGGTAAAACTGCCTGGAGCTGTCACCGAGGGAGGGCACAAGCCAGCAACCTGACCTCTGCCATTCCTGACTTGGATTTTCTACAGAACTGTTGGGTAGTGAAATCGCAGGCTCCTGGTATTAGATCTCCTTGCCACGTGCTTTCTTCTGGCTCAGGAGCAGGTCTGTTTGCTTACCGCTCAGGTGATCACCACCCCATAATCTGGAGCCCTCCCATTATTACTCATTTGCCTCCCTCTTCACAGGGGAGAGATGAGAAAAGTTAAATCCCATCACTTCCTGATCCCTCACTGCAAGGTGATGGCTTCCTTGCTTTAGAGCCAAGTGAAGTTTTCAACCTCCCCCTCAGAGATTTATTTTGCTGTCATATTGACCTTTCAAGTCTCTGTCTATGGGGCAAATTACATGTCTGCACACATGACCTCATTGTCTCTGTCTAAATATAGAAAGAACAACTCCAGTCGTGGTTTGGAAATGACCTGGTACCAGCAGTTAACTGTAATCAAATTGGGCGATTCAGCGCTCACTCCCCACATCTACCAGGCTTACTGACTGAGCCAGATGTGGATCAGATGCTTTTTTGGTTAATGTACTCTGGGCTCCAGGAGGCTCTTCCTTGCTTGGTGCAGCTGTGAATATATAAGGGGCTTTCTTCAGAAGTTTCAGGATTTACGGGCCATAATGAAATGAAGGCATGGCAACTCTGAAAATATCTCGATGAGGACAAAAGTTGGGGAAGGGTTTCAAGGAGAAATATTTGTGAAGAGAAGGAAAGCTTTGTTGTGCAGATGGGAAATTTAGAAAAAAGAGTGTCTTGCCTTTCTAGAATCTCTTCTTACTTTTCAATATATATTTTTGATACTGTAAATTCAGACTAAATTTTTTTTAATGCCCTGTTAAATTAATGCTCTTGAAATATGTGTTCAGTATATTTTGACAGGGCAAGCTGAAAGGCAGGGGCTGCAGAGAAGGAATCTTTCCTCTCTGGAAGCTGTCCTGAGCAGTGTACTCTGGCCCCAGGACTACATGATACTCAGCTAAACAAATACCTGCTCAAACTACTATTACTCTTTGGGGAATCCTTTCTGGGAACCTTACTCCCCCTCCTTCCCTCAGAGGCTTGCAGTACGGTGACTATATATCTCTGTGGTCTGTGCCTTGTTCTAACACAATTATTAACACCCCCTATAACTCTCAAAAGAGTCTGAAATAGGATAATAGATTATATAGTCACCCTGCTCATCAATGTATGTCTTTTGAACCACAAACAGTATTGAACCTGAAAGAAAATCTGATAAGTAAAAATTTCTCAGTCTCCCTTGATTGCCCTGTCCTGTTCTTTACCTTCGTAGACAGATACCCCAGGGAGTGACCCATCCCTCAGTCAAGCCACTCATAAAATCCCCAAGTCATGGAAATTTATGTGTAGTGGAACCCTTAAAACAAATAAGTAAAAATCCTCACTGCAAATTAAAGGGACTGACTACTTTCAAAAGCCAAGACTTAATGGTATTCATAAACGTTTGTTGTTGTCATTTGTCATTATTTTTTTACTTTGTATTTTGCATCAGTGGCAAATCTGTCACTTCTGACATCTTGAAACACTACCTTTCTAAGCTGCTGAATTATCTCCTCTAACTCTTTTCTTCCTTACACTTAACAGGCCCATTACTTTTCTCTTGTAGGGCCTCTTTTCTACCTTCTCACCCCTGGGTGTCTGTCCTGTTGCCTTTCCAGCTAGCATCTGGCTCATTTCTTTTCTGAAGACTGGACAGAGCTTTTGAACAAGGTGTGTCTGGTGGTGAGCAGAGGTAAGACTGTTTATGTGTACCTTTTTGAGGGAACCCAAACACTGCCAGCTGCATTCCTAATGTGCATTTTATCAGTGGAGACTTGACTCTTCATTATACCCCTCCAAAGCCATTTCTTGACAGTATGGATTTTACTATCTTGTTTAAGTGTATGCACTAGATATTTTTCTTCATTGAAATTAATTTACAGTCAGCCTTCTGTATCCAGTTTCTGCATCTGTGGGTTCAACCAACCACAAATCAAAAATATATGGAAAAAAAATTCCAGACAGTTTGAAAAAGCAAAACTTGAATTTGCTGCACACTGGCAACTATTTACATAGCATTTACATTTGTATCAGGTATTATAAGTAATCTAGATGATTTAAAGTAGACTGGAGGATGTACACAGATTATATGCAGATACTATGCCATTTTATATAAGGGACTTGAGCATCCACAGATTTTTGGCATCTGTAGGGGAATTGGAACCAATCCCCTGTAAATACTGAGAGACGAGTGTACTTATACCCCTAATAATAAGGGCCATTTATTTAGATTCTAGTTTGTACTGTCAACCAAACTAATAATGCAGGAGGCTGCAAGTAAAAAAATGGTTTATTTGGGGTTTTAAGAATTGCAATTCGAGAGACCCACGTTCTGGTAACCTGAAAGAGGGCTTTGAGGAAGGGAAAGAGTCAGAGGCTTATAAAGACAGAAACCCACTAGGCTGTTAAAAGTTGCCTGGTGAGTATTGTGATTAACTTTGATGCTAGTCAGAAAATATTTGCCCTTAAGGAATCACGAGTTATTTTAGGGTAAGGGCCTGATAAGTATCTTGAATTTCTGGTGGGTGTTCTGGATGACTTCATCAGGTCAATAGGTTGTATTCCATTTAGGCTGAGATGGTGCGTAAGTCACACTTCCTTATTGGCCTCTTTAAGAGAGCTCTCTTAGCAATACCAACTCCATTTTGATTTTCCTTTCACAGTACTCAATCTTGATCTTCCAGAAAGTGCCCAAGATTCAGTTATATTTCATTCCCTTCCCTTCCAAAACTGCTATTATGCAGAAAATTGGGTTTTTTTTAAAATTTTAGTAATTTAGTTATTCATAGTTCTGTAATCATTTCCCATGTGTGATTTCTGTCTCTCTGGCTATATTTAAAACATACTGGCTAGTAGAAACCATGTCTTCATGCACTTTTCAGATCTCTTACAGAACTGAGGTGAATATCAAGTAAATGAAAAATTTGCATTGGTCACCTTGACAGGTCCTTGACCAAAGATGTCAGTACCATTCTTGGATATAGGAACTGTTTCAGTCAGGGCTCTTTGAAAGCATCAGAAACCACTTCTAACTTACTTAAGTAAAAGTGAGAATGTTGCTGGGATCTATTGAAAGGTTATGGGGGTTGCCCAGAAAATTGAAGGAACAACAGAAAACCTAGTCTTAGAAACAGTTGGACTTATAGGAGACCTAAGGTTCCAAGTCATTGTTATTAAGAAGAAAATGCTTTGGTCTTTGTGTTTTTTGGTTCAAGATTCCAGTTCTAGGACTGAAGTAAGGTCTTATATTCATTTTTTGAACAAGGGAAGGTGAGCATCTGGATCACTGTTACCTTCATGACTGGGACCAATGAGTAGATAAAGACTTCAAAAAGCCCTACCTCTGAAGCCCTCCTCTTTCTGTTTGCTACTTCAGACTCCACACATCTAAAGGTACAATGATAGCATTACCAGCCCATTGAGTGTCCTCTGAATCCATCCCACTGTTGTTTCTTTTACATTTCTTACCCAAGCAAACATGCATGTAGCTCTGCTACTCTATCATGCATTTATTTATAGATCATCCTATGGCTTTCCTGCATTTAGAGGTTTTATTGTAAGCTTTTATATCTCTGTGGCCTCTACTGGATTTCTATGCAGGTTAAGGGAGTGAATGGCAATGCAAAGTTGCTAGGTTTGATAGAATGCTATTAAGCAGGGAAATTTATGCATGATTTGAAAATTCTAAGTTATAACAATTTTATATTCCCTTTAGTCATATGCTCAAAGTAATGTGCTGTCCTATTATTCTTCCCAGCTAAATTTTTAAATTGAAATTTCTTGAAATGGGTGAAGTTGTTAAAAAAAATTGCTTTCACTATGTTTTCTATATTACCTCTTCTCAGATAAGATCAACCTCCTCATTCCTAAAAATTAGAAGTTTCTACAGAATGCTAGTAAATAGAGTATATATAGTCAAAGGTAGCCTCTTGGTGAACAATAAAGAGACGGGGTGATAGACTCTGAAATTATTATGTCCTATACAGTAACATTACTTTTTCTTTGCACCATCAAGATATTGTGCTAGATATAAAAATTGCTTTTATTAATTTGTGTCATATTATGATGCATCATTCATATTTTAGTTATTAATTAATATTTCATTGTAAAATTGTCAACTTATCATTAATAATTAAAATAATTTCTGTATTTTAAATCATGATTGAATTATATTCTAGCATGCTGCCTCTTTTTTTTTTTTTTTTTTTTTGGTAAGACTTGGCTGATTTTTTTAAAAGAAAGCCTATAGGAAAAAAGCTAATACTAACTTTTGTTTGTAGTATAATTATGATATTTTGAAGTACTTTTATATCTGTTACTTAATATTTTGGTCATAATTGTGATATGAGAATGATGGGTGATTAAGGATGGGGGTTTGAGTGTCATGGTACCAGTCAACATGGAGATGGAAAACAACCATGTGAATAATCAATTAATCATACTACATAATGGAGCCCCAATAAAATCTCTGAACAATGAGACTTGGGTGAGCTTCCTTTGTTGGCAACTCTATGTATATTGTCATGCATCACTGCCAGGAGAGTAACATGGAGAGAAGACAGTGGGAGCCCCATGTTTGGTACTTCCCTGGACTCCACCCTATCTGCTTCCTCTCTTGACTGGTGTTCATCTGTATCCTTCCCTGTAATAAACTGTAACTGTGAGTATAGCAGCTTTCAGGGAGTTCTGAGAGTCCTTCTAGAGAAATAATGAGACTGAGGGTGGTTTTGGAATACCCCAAACTTCCAGTTAGTGTCAGAAGTGACGGCAGATTTGGAGACTGTGCCCTCTTATTTTGCAGTTGCCTGAACTCCCAAGAAACTGGCCTAAACTCTCACAATAAGGTACTGATCCATTGGATTTTGAATGAATATAATATTGAAATTCTGAAGTTATTAATTTTCTTATTCTATCCTATCATGTCAGTTATTTTATAAAAGAAACTAATTATGGATGCAATTTGGCATATTTATGCCAGACTTCACTCCTAAATTAATTATTTTCCAAGTTTATTAGGACCATATCAGTTCAACTACGGGTTGGTTGTTTTTTTTGTTTCTTTGTTTTTTTAAAAATATTTATTTATTTATTTGGTTGCACGGGGTCTTAGTTACAGCAGGTGAACTCCTTAGTTGCGGCAGGTGGGCTCCTTAGTTGCAGATTGCAGGCTTCTTAGTTGTGGCATGCGAACTCTTAGTGGCAGGATGCATGTGGGATCTAGTTCCCTGACCAGGGATCAAACCTAGGCCCCCTGCATTGGGAGCGTGGAGTCTTATCCACTGTGCCACCAGCGAAGCCCCCGGTTGGTTGTTGAATGCCTACTATATGTGAGACACCACTTAATATTTTGCACCATATTTTGGAAAAATGCAAGTCTTAGGTAAGCCTCTTTACTGTGCTTTCCATTTTGATGTTAGATTTGATGCGTGTGTGTGTGTGTGTGTGTGTGTGTGTGTGTGCGTGTGTGTGTTGCCAGACATCAGAAATGAAGTGTATGATCATCTCAACAAATACTGTCACATTTTAGCTAAAGAAACTGAGCAAATTAAATGATAGCTAGTTTAAGGCAAAGCAGGAATCAGAGTATAGATCTCTGGACTTCAGTGTACAGCATTATAACTGCATTTCCTTTCTTTCTACATGTTATTGGTTCAGAAAAATTCCAGACTCAAAATTTTCAAACTGGAGACATACAGGACATCTTCACACAAATTACAGCTCCCTCTGTAATTTCTAATACAAAGTTATGTGTTCGAGAAACAAAGGGATCCACGTCTCTCAATATTTAGATTACTGAGCAGCTTTCTTAGGAATTATGGAAACTTCTTTCCAATGTGGTTGCTAATTCCTCTCCAACCTGCTCTAAGCAAGTTACTAGTTGACAGAATTGAATGCTTACCCTAAAACAGATGGGAAAGATTCATACCTGAACTTGTTTAAATATGGATAACTAGGACTACAGTTTGCATTTACAGTGACAGTGAAACATGTGGTTTCTGCAGAAGATAGAGTGGGCAAACAAGCTTTCTTCAATGCAGTGTGTTACTTTAGGCATGTTCTCCTCCTTTTTACTTGTAACTGATAAATCCAAACCTAAGAAGGCATATAACTTGTGTTCAATGCTGGACATGCCAATTCTCCCCAGATTTCAGATTCCATTCCTTCTCAAAAATTTCCATGGAAGTCAACTTCACAGCAGAGGGAAGTGGCTTCTGCTTGTAGGATAGAGCAGCATGTCACGAGCAAAAGTGCTTTGAAGTAATAGCCTCTTGTTTGTTTTAATTTAAAAATTATGTTTTACATCTTTTATTCTTTAGCAAAATAACAATTAAAATTGTCACACCAGAGGTGTGTACCATACTTATTTTGTAGTTTTGGATATTTATGTCACATGGTAGTCTACCTTTAACTCAGGTGAATGTATATTCCAGTTTAAGAAGCAGAGAGATAGAATATGTGAATTTTGGAGGCCGTAGGTTTTTGTTTATAGATGTTCTCAGAGTTTTTTGCATAGTAGTATAGATTGAGAGTCAGAAAGAAGAGACTTACTAAGCAGCATTTCTCAAATATATTTTACCATAAAAGCTTTTTCACACTGCTCACTTACTGGCATCTTATGGAATGAGTGTTCCAAGGAACACAGTTTGGGAAAGGCTTGTCTAATTCAGTGTTACCTCTCCATTTTATTACATAAATAATATTTTTCTTAAAACAGTTTTTATTAATTAAAAAGTTAAATACTATAAATATTAAGTCTATTATAACATCAAAAAATGATCTATTTTGTTACTTCTTTTAAAGCTTGTCATAAAACTTTGCTATTTGGATAAAGATTTTTACGGGATTTTCTCAGTGTTTGCAAATAGTGCTGCTAGGTCAGTAGCCTAGAAATCAGAATAACTTGTTGCCGAGATTCTGACACCTATCTGCTCTGGGATTCTAACCTTTCTAGTCATATATAATCTCTCTTCACCTCAATTGCTTGTTTAAAAATTTTAAAAATTAAAATTAAAAAAAGAGGTTACACCTGTCCTATCAATTTCACAGTACATTTTGTATTGAATTAGTTAAATTTACCGTATTAACTAGAAAGTATAACAATGTAAGACATATCAATGTTATCACCATTGTTATAGGACTAAGCATATTTCCATTTAACCTTTTGTAAATGTTGGATACAGTTGGTAGAGACTTACAAACATTGCTGAAAACCATTTGAAGTAAAGTAATAATTGATTATTATCAAATATGAGTTTCTTCTAGCAGTTTCTTCCATCATTTTTTACAAAGAACCCTCTCTATATGTTTATATAGGTTAGATAGCTTTAATTTGTTTCTTCTTATTTCCTCTCAGCTATCACAGCTTACCATTCCCATGGGAGGCTTTCTTTTTCTTATAATTTATTTTTAAGTGAGATGGCACAACTGTTTTAGTTTAATGCATTTTTTCCCTAAAGTTCCCTGTAAGTGGCATTTATGAGCAATTTCAGATTTATTCTGTTATAATGGCATTTTAAAAACATTATCCTTAGGCATTATGATGGTTTTAGAATAAATCTAGCTTAAAAATTCATCTTTGTTGTGAAAAAGAAAGCTCCTAAATGTCTTTAAACATAGTCCATCTTTCAGAGACCTTCTGTTTGGAGACGAGTTTGTCTCCTGAGTAAATTGAACAACAGTAATTCATGGCATTTGTTCAGCATTGTGTATTTTCAAAGCGATTTGCAATCATCAGTTCATTTAATCACCCAGCAATCCCAGCACTGAGAAACAAATGTAGTCTGACCACCACCTGAGCTGGTATTAGCACCCCAAATTGCCTCCGTGCTCACATCGTCCAGGCTTGCTTTGATTAAAAATCACCCTTGGAACAAATGAAAAGCTACATGTAAGCTACTCCCGTCTACTTCTTTGTTCTTTATTTGCTCATAAGTGGAATAATGTATTGCCATTTCAGTGGGAGCTGTCTGTGTCCCCAGTACTCCTTGGAGATAGTGTGCTTGTGTAAATATGACACAATGGTGTGGTAAGATCCTTTTAGGGAACTTTTTGTACTCACCTTTTGAGGTCCAACTCAGATGTTATTTTATAACTGCAATGTTCCATATAACTTCTCCTTCTGTCTTCCCATGATTTAATTAATTTCTCCCAAAGGAACCCTCCTGCACTGTTGGTGGGAATGCAAATTGATACAGCCACTATGGAGAACAGTATGGAAGTTCCTTAAAAAACTAAAAATAGAACTACCATATGACCCAGCAATCCCACTACTGGGCATATACCCAGAGAAAACCATAATTTAAAAAGAGACATGTACCACAATGTTCATTGCAGCTCTGTTTACAATAGCCAGGACATGGAAGTAACCTAAATGTCCATCGACAGATGAATGGATAAAGAAGATGTGGTACATATATACAATGGAGTATTACTCAGCCATAAAAAGGAACGAAATTGAGCTATCTGTAGTGAAGTGGGTGGACCTAGAATCTGTCATACAGAGTGAAGTAAGTCAGAAAGAGAAAATCAAATACCGTATGCTAACGCATATATATGGAATTTAAAAAAGCAGTACTGATGAACCTAGTGGCAGGGCAGGAATAAAGATGCAGATGTAGAGAACGGACTTGAGGGCACTGGGGGAAAGGGGAAGCTGGGATGAAGTGAGAAAGTAACATTGACATATACACACTACCAAATGTAAAATGCACGGCTAGTGGGAAGCTGCTGAAAAGCACAAGGAGATCAACTCAATGCTTTGTGACCACCTAGAGGGATGGGATAGGGTGGGTGGGAGGGAGGCTCAAGAGGGAGAGGATATGGGGATATATGTATACTCATAGCTGATTCACTTTGTTGTACAGCAGAAACTAACACAACATTGTAAAGCATTTATACTCCAAAAAAGATGTGAAAAAAAATTAATTTCTCCCTCCTGTGTTCTCACAGAATTTTATACATACTTCTTTTACAGCTCTTACCACAATTTTGGTGTAGCTTTAAGTCTAGACTGGGAACATTTCTATGGCCTGTAACTATGTCTTGTTTATAAATCTACCCTCATCCCTTAGCACAGTGTCTGGAATATGTGGAAACCCAAGCATCTTTAACTCCCATTTTAGAACTCAGCTTCTCCAGGTGCCTTTCACCAAGCTATCTACCCTTTGCTCTACTTGATGTGAGTAGTAGAAGCAGGGTGTCCAAATCAGATGGGTTTAGTGCAGTCTCCCTGGAGGCATTACTGTTTTGGCTAATTTCTCAAAATGAAATGCTAAGATTTTGGTGAAGCTGATAAGAGGAAGCAAACAGGGTCTGTGAAAGTTCCAGGGCCAGTAACAGCATAACAGACTGTGAATAGTCTTAATAACAGTGGCCAGCACATGTCAGCGTTCCCTTCATCATCATCACTGCTACTGTCATCGTACAGTTACCCTTTACTAAACACTTTCTAGGTGACTCATCCTGTCCGAGGTGTCTTACAGACTTCTTTATCTCATGTGATAATCACAATGGCCATGCAATGTAGGAATTATCATCGTACTGTCTCAGGTTAAAAAAAAAAAAGAAATGTCAGAAGTCAGATTCAGAGAGACTAAGAAACCCTCTCAAGTTCTTGTAGCTAGTAAAGCGAGGTAGCCAGGATTGAACCTCATGGGATGAAGGTTGTATCTCTATTGCCTTGTGTCATTTGGGTACGTTCTTGGGCCTGCTTGCTTCTTGGAATACCTGCCGATTATATTGCTTCTCTTGTCTCCTTTGTCCATGAACCTGCAAGTGGTGAGCAACCAAGAGACTACATTCAGTGATGCTTTTCAGTTCTATGATTCTGTTCAGAATCCGCACTGTTCAGAAAGGCCTCCTGTAGAAGGAGTCGCCATTAACTGCAAATGGAGCTCTGATCACAGGAGGAATGAGGACAGGAGCTGAGACCATTATTCTGTATTCTAAGATGTCAAAAGCGGACCATAACAGCTTTCATGTTTTCATTCCTTGCTTTGAGGCCTCCACCTTGAAGGCTACCTTTCTTCTCAGGTCTCCCAAATGGTTTTTATTCTCAAAATTATAAAAGGCAATGCTATTAGTACATGCTCTTGCTGGTTAAGGAAGCAAAAACTTTTCAAATCTTGAGTACAATTACTTAGGGGGTGTTTAATTGAAAACAAGGCAGATTGAGCTCTATTGCTTGAGGTTAAAGATGTGACATGTTCCTTAGAGTGCTTTGGACCATGTAGTGGCTCACTGCAGAGTCAGCTGGAACCATTTGAGAGTTGCCTGACGCAATACAGAGTCACTTGCAATTTACATCAATCAAAGAAATCAATGAAATTTGCAAAGCTCTGTGGCTCTCTGAAGACTTAGGGGTTACTTACAATTCCAGCAAAGAGCGGCTTACTGTATTGAAGGGTACCATTCCATCTCCCATCCCTAACACACTATGTCATAAAATTAATTCAAGGGGAATTTAATTAATATGAAAAGGGTATAGAAGTGTGTGATGTGGAGTAGGTGTGTATGTGTGTGTCTTTCTATGTCTTTTTTTTGGTGTGGAACATGCGTTTGGAGATTTAGAAAATAGGTGGTTGTTATCATTTCTTCCTTTTCCTTTCCTTTTCTTTCATTTATATTTTCACTCCCGTAAGTTGCTTACATGTCCTTGAGTAAATCTTCATCCTTCAGCAGATGAGCATATTTATTTCTAAACTACTTTTACCTGATCCATCTTACGCATAGTTTGTTAAAAATTTACCATTAAAGGTTATATGCTTTCTTCATCTTGCCCTATAAACATTTTTCTTGGATTGTAAAAATCTAGGTTAGAGGTCATGGATAATGGCAAGGTATGACATTTTGGAAGCATTGAAATTTGTGAGCATCCAGAGAAGGAGGAAAATAATATAGAGCATTGAATTTTTAGCCTTGTCACATTAATGGATAGAAAACTAGTAATTGGTATTAAAATGTGCTTTTAAGTACCGTATATTTGGTGGTGTTAACTTGAACATTGTCAATATGATTAGGTTAACAAAGACTACCCTGAATAAGACAAAAATACAGTGGCTTTCAAAAATATATACAGGCTATATATGAAACTGCAGAAATATTAACAACACAAGTTATAAAAGTCCTGCTTGGTAAGAGTGAAACAGTTGAATGTCTTTCAGGTAAAGGCAAGTGAGGGGTGAGAAATGTAAGTTTCTTAATTAGAGTGGGAAAATAAATTTTTTAATACATCAGGGAACATTTAATAGAATAGTTGGATTTCAGAAACAATTTAACAAAGGCCATAATGATAAATTACAAAAAACAGAAAATATGCGAGGTATATTTATCATAATGATTAGGTTTCTGAAAGCCTCTCAAGTAGCCAACTTAGATTTGGAGTTATTTGAGATCTAATGAGAAAAAATAGGATTGGGGGATAGAGGTAAAGAGTAATCCACTGAATGCTTTTATATAAATATTTTATGAGTATTCAAATAAAGCAATTAAGGCAACACTAAATATACATAATATTGGTAAAATTCGTAGGTCTTAAAATTAGTAAAGATTTTTTACTATAAGAATTTCCATCTACCAATCCCTTTCCCTTAGTAAATATTTTATTTTATTATTTTTATATTTGGGTTATTTTCCATTTTTCATTATTATGAAGAGTGTGATATTAAGTATTCTTTAATCTTTCTGTTGACATAGTAAATATTTTAATATCTTCTGTCTTAAGAAACTGCTTTTGAATGTGCTGTGCTCTGTTTCAGTTATAAAGTTACAGCTCTTCCAGCCACCCTCCCAGCATTTAATGGGTTCTGATCGAAGCACTCAGAGTTACTGACCCTTTGTCCCAGGCTCTATGGGTCTCCCCCTGCCACCTCCTCTCTTCTCCTTCCTTCTCTCCCTCTTTCTCTGTCTCTCTGTCTCTCCATCTCTGTCTCTCTCTGGGAAATATATATATTTTCAAGACTTCATGGGGGTGGAGAGTTAGGGAAGAAAACCTCTAACTTTACTTTTCCTTAGTTTTTTAAAATGAGTGTCCACAGCTCTCATCCAAATTATCCCCACTTGTAAAGTCAGAGAATTTAGGCATATTTGAACTGTTTTTCATAATTACTGACCAAATATTTAAGAGTGTATTCACATATACAGTACTTGGATTTAGAATAAAGAACTGGTTGACAACAGAGTTGTTAGGGTCCTGATGAGGAACATGGTGTTGCCTCCGAAAACCAGGAGAATTCGGGAGGGGCCGAAAGAGGGAGGAGATGACCAACCTCCCAGAATCCTTCTCGCTGGAATCCACCTTGGCTGAGAGATGTGCACGCCACGAGGAAGGATCCTGAGTCAGACCAAATATAGGCCACGCAAGATGATTGGCCAGAGACGACCTGGAAACTAACCTCATTACCATAAAACCTGAGACTGCAAGCCACGTGGCAGAGCAGTTCTCCTGGGTTCCCTTACCCTGCTTCTGTCTGCCGGGGCGCCCCTTCCCAATAAAGTCTTTTCTTTATCAGTACGTGTGTCTCCTCGGACAATTCATTTCCGAGTGGTAGACAAGAGCCCACTCTCGGGCCCTGGAAGGCATCCCCCTTCCTGCAACGGATTTAGTATAGCACTTGAATACTAATAAAAATAAAGAAACCTAATTTACTCTCTAGAGCTCTTAAAAATGCTAGTCTTAGAAAAATTTTAATTGGGCTAGGCACAATACGCTATATATATATATTTAGCATTACAGAATAACCTTTATAGCAAGGAACCAGGGGGTTAAAAAATATTTTTAAAAATTTGTTGCTGATGTCAAAATGTAGGGATCCCCACCTGAAATTGTTCCCTTCTTTAGAGTTCCCTAATTCTGACTCTCTTGCTTCCCTTATTCCTACTGCCTTCTCTTTCCACACTTTCACTTGTTTTCATAAAGCAGATATGGAGCTTCAGGGCCAATGTGTGACCACCAGATGCTATGACTCCTCTGAGAAGACTTCCTAAAAGGGTCCCAGAATTGATGAACAGAGAACCCCTAGCTTCAACTAAAACTGCAGTATCGTGCATTCCAGGGGGGTCCGGTTCCGTGCTTAGCTTTTTAGCTCACAGATCTACAGAGCTCAAGGATGGTAAAGGTCTTTTCAAGCTTTTGAAGAATTTATATGTGTAGGGGAGGCCGACCTTTACCTCTTCCCATCTTTCTTAGGTTTTCAGCTGTGACTCTTGAAAAAAAGACAGGTTAACAAAGGAAAACAGTTTAAGGCAAGCAGCACACATCACACAAGAGAAAAAACTTCATGAAGAGTAGCTCAAAGTGGTGACTTAGAATTCTGGTTTATATACCATCTTCAACAAAGAACAATAAATTTGTGGAGAAACGACAGGACAAAGGAACGAGGTTTTAGGCTCCCACGGCGGTAAACTGTGGGAAGGTAAATATAAGGGAGAGAACTAATGGAGTTTGGATTGTTTACAGATTCCTCTGCTGCCATCTCTAGGTTGATAAGAGTCTGTTTTGAATAAAAGGAGAATTTATATCCTACCTTTAGGCAGAACAGGGGAGGTAGAGAGAGCTTTTCCTACATGCTGCCTCTTAATTGCCTTCAGCTCAAAATAATTTTTGTGTCAAAGAGGAATGTTTTGGCATGACATATTTTGGTTTCCTTCAGGTGCATGAGTGGAATCCCTATTTCAATAAATTTTGTAATAATGCATATCTGATCTGTCTTAAATTACTAGGGATTAAGACTCCAGGAACAGGTGATTTCAGCAGTCATTGAAATTCAGAGAGAAAAGATGGCCCTTCCCTGAGTCTTTTCCACACCTTTTTTCATAGCATTGATGTCTGCATACTTTGTGTCCCAGCATCCCCTCTCTGCAGATTTTCTCTTTGTTCATATTCAAGATGAGCAATGACTGAGAGTCAGGCTTCTGGACTCTAGACCCAGTAGAATATTAATTAGCTTTGTGATTTGTACAAAGGCACTTAAACTCTCCTGGCTTTACAGTTCCTACAAATGTAAAATGACTCCTTCTTCATGACCTTTAAGAGAATTTACAGTTTAAAGTGTCTTTGATTCCTTGCATTTCTGGTCTTCAGGTGTATATTAAAATCTCCATTAGGTTCTGACATATCTAGAACCACGCTGTTTGTAATTTAGGCGTTCAAAAAGTTGAATTCATTCAAAGGAAATAAAGTATTAAGGAATACATTCCTGCCATAACTTAAGGACCGTCTATCATATTTCCTTGTTCTCAGTGATGTATGCATTGTTGGTGTATGGAATAGGGTTAACTCTGAAACTGTTTTTGGTGAGACCAGCCTTCTTCAGACTCAAGTTGACAGGTTGTAGTAACTTGATGTTTTGAGCTCGTGGGCTGTATGTCTATACAGACAAAGCAGAGAGAGAGCAGTGGAATCGTAATGAATTTGTATTATCATTTCCTATTAGGCAGCAGAGAAAATTTAAACCCCTACTCCCATAGTCCCCCAAAAAAGCCCTCCTAAAAATAACAAATTCAAGTTATAACTCGTAAATAATCTATGGAGGATGATCTGTTGCTCACCTGAGAACTGTAACACTTTATCTCACTCAATTGGGGATGTTGTAAATGAAGAATCATTTTCTGGTGAAAATGGCAAATGAAACTGGATTTCTGGTTAAGGGGTTTTCATTGATAGCAGTTTTTCTTTCTTTTCTTTTTTTTCACCAAGAGTTCCTGAACTTTGTTAGTTGGAACCACACCTCCCACAGTTGTAGTTAGGCGTATAGGAATATTATTAAAAATACATTTTCAGTAGAGGAAGTCTCTAGAAAGTGTGACTGCTAATCTTCTGAGCCATTAGTGGTATTCATATGATAAAATGTTAATGTTTCTCTTCTAATTTAAGTGCATTTCTGAACATACCTCAAAGCCAAGCCACGCTGTGTTGAAATGAGGAATGTGATTGGATTTGATTTTAATAGAACATAACATTGATGGAATTGAGATTGACCTCATTATGATTCTCAATTCCATACTAGATCTTTGCTTTAGGCATTAAAGAGCATATGGTAATAACTTTTTTTTTAAGCTTTGCTGTTAAAGATTTAGTAGGAAGATTATCTGGAATACCTTTTTATCAAATATCTTATTTAAATAAGAGGAATTCTTTAAAGCATTAGCGTTAAAAATTCACGGAACGCATGAAATTAAAGATAGAAAAATCTATTAGGTTATCTTCTCTCTCCCAGAAAAGGATTACTTCAGAGGAAAAAAGCTATGAAAATGAAAAATAATAACTGAAACCATTATAATATCAACATTATAGATGAGAGAGGAAAGGATGTATTGGATTGGTTAGGGAAATCAACTAAAATAAATATTTTATTCTTTAAGAAGTCTTTTTCCCCATTTTTATATATTAAGTTTACATGTCTGAAACATTTACAATTAAATCATCAGTTCTTTTTCTTGTTTCTAAACCTAAGTGATTTTGAGGCATTTTTGTTACAAATAAGCAACTGAAATTAAAACTTGATTGAAAATTCTTAATGCAAATGATCTGCTTGCAATACCTTGTTAATATGCTCTGCCTTTTTTGTTTTTGGATTCTCAGCAGAGAATTCTGTTTAAACACCACATGATATTTTCATTTTGTTATATAATATACACAGAGATTGAAATGACTTGAAGTCTTATGTATGTATTAGAAAGAAATTATTAGCAGACTTATAAATAGAATTGTTTCTGTTTTTTTAAATAAAATCAATCAATAAATTTATTTTTTAAAAAAAGATCATATAGTAATAAAATACTAGGCAAGCAAAGAAATATCATCCATGGTGAGTAGAAAAATTATTCAAGAAGAAGTAGATAAACTGAAGTGTCCTATATCTATTTATTTTTTTTAATTTATTTTTTTAACATCTTTATTGGAATATAATTGCTTTACAATGGTGTGTTAGTTTCTGCTTTATAACAAAGTGAGTCAGCCATACATATATATATATCCCCACATCTCCTCCCTCTTGCGTTTCAAGAACTAATGAGCTCTCAGCCTACTAAACATAAGGTAGATGGGTGCAGGGGAGGAACAGCTTGACTTTTCTCCTCCATTCATCTTAGATTCATTGGCTGGGACCCTGAAAATTAGACTGACAAAAGACAGATTAACAAAGGAAACACAGAGTTTATAAACATATGCATCGTGCATAGACAGAGATCTCGGTGGTGAGTAACTCAGAAGGGCAGTTAGAACTTGGGCTTATATAGCATCTTGATAAAAGAATAGTATATTTGTAGAGAAGTGGCAAGACAACAGAAAAGCTCTTTTGAGTTTCTAGGGGTGGCAAATTATGTAAAGGAAAATATATAGGGAAAGTAATTGCAGATAAGGGCCAGTTAGCAAGGTTTATTTGTGTAGACTCTTTCTTGATGCCATCTTGTCTGCAGTGATCAGGTGGTTTTCTGTAGTATAGGAAGTAGGGGATGGGGGAACACCTTCACTCGGGGAATTTATATATTTATGTTCTGCTTTCAGGCAGATAGAGGGGTGGGCAGAGACTTCATCTTGTGTCTGCTTTTTCTAAATTGCCTTCTGCTCAAAATAATCCTTACGCCACATCAGTGTATTTTGGGGTAGTATACTCTGAACTGCTTCATGGCTAGGAAACAAACTTTACATTTGCCCACTTAGAGCATCACTGATGCTCTCAATTTTAATAATCTCTTTTGGATGACTGGGTACCTTTTAGGAAAATGTTTAAACTTTTAGATACCCCCTTCCCTGACCTTGCTTCTCTCCCACTGGGCATGTGTAGCTTTGTTGCTTGTGGTGAGGGTATATCTATCTAGCAACAGTGTGGCTAGTCTGGTTTGCTCATGAGGCATGCACTTATGAGATATGACTTGTCCCATCTGGACATTTGAGTGGAATCCTGATACCCATGGTTGGAATCTGTAGCCCAGCAAAGTGTCACTCACCATGATGTTCTGTGTTCTGTAGCCTTTTCACATTTCTTGTTTGATTTCAAGATTGATCCTATAGATTTAGGTAGAATTGATGCTAAGAGTCTTAGCTCAAGTAGTCTTAGCTCTAGAGAGAGAAAATATGATTGAGCTAAATAAAACAGATGGTATTAGACTCATTGTGTGCCAGTAAACTTACAGGTCCTAGTAAATGATGACCAAGTGAGAAATGGGTCCTATAGGGTTTGCCCTGCCTGTCTCCCCAGACTTGTCTTCTTCACTCTACAGTCTGCCAGCCACTCTGGCCTCCTTGCAATTAGTCCATTTTGTCAAACTCCTTCTAAGACACTGGTCTCTCACCCTAGAAAGCTCTTTGCTGGATGGTTCCTTTTTATCCTTCATTATCTCAGCACAAATGTCGCCTCCTCGGTGGTCTATATCTTTTATTCATTGCTGTGTCCCTAATGTCTAGAACATTGTCTGGCATATGTCATAATCCATATTAGATGAATGAAAGTTGAATGGATAAAGTGATATCATTTAATCTTTGTAATAACTTGATGAAGTATACATTGTTATTCCCAGTTCACAATGGGAAAACTGAGGCTTAGGAATGTTTGAATTTACCATGCTAGTGTGAGGCAGAAATGGAATTCTAATTCAGGCCTATATGGATGTAAAGCCCATCTTTGGACACTAAGCTATATTGTCTGCTTCCATAGTGCAAATTTTGTCACTTATTTCTAGTAGCTTTGTCCATATGCTAACAGACTAATGAATTATTTTTTTCTCTAAAAAAGAAATATACCCAGAATAAGCATATTATGCATATAATTTGAGGTAGATTTTTCTCCTTACGTTTTTTGTGAGAGCAGAACTATATCTGCATATTCATTTTTCTTAAAGCTTCATAAAAGGGGTGGTTGAATTATGCTCTTAACAGAAAAGCTGAAAATGTCATATCTTCCCAGGTAAGGAAATAATTTTCGTAAATAATTCAAAGAGATGGAAATATTTTTAGGCAGTAGCAACTTTCTGCAACTCTCAAAAATGTAAAATTTCTTATGATATTTGGCTTTTATGCTAACTCCAACTGGAAAATGTTATCATGGGGTAATATTTCATTTCATTGAATGAAAAGCAAAGGTTGAAGATATGGAGTTACTAAGGAATAACCCAAGACTTTCCTGATAAATTAACATGAGTTTATTTGGCTTTGGACAGACCTCCAAGTCCTCTTTGTGACCATGATTGTACACACTGCTTCTTGCTCTCTAGGCCACTGGCACAACAGATGATGGATAATTCCATCAAAAAGATTTTTATCACTCTCCTTTAAAGAAGGCTGTTTCTGTGCCTCTACTTGATACAGGTACTTTGGAGTACTTCTGGGTGAATACCTCTTTTCTTTTATGGATGAGAGAAGGAAAAATAAAAAGATTTTTTTTCTATCAAATTTCCAACCTATACATGTTTTGCTTCAACGACTTGTGCAATGGCAGGTAGAAAACCTGAGCAGTTGCTAGGTAGCATATTTCTGTAGATCAATCCACAAAGGACAGAATAGAGAGCATTCTGAGGGCTAGGGATTGGAAAATGAAGCCAAATCAGCAAAACAAAGCAAAACAAAAAGGCTGAAGCAAATTAATCATGACAAAACCTACATAAAATCTGGAAAACAAATTACTGTACCTTGAACCTTAATGAACAGATTCATTTTGAATTTTACTAGGATGGAAGATTCAAATGCAAACTGGTTCTAGATGTAAAGTAAAGTGTCTCAAATATAAGGAGAGATTCATTTTGAGAGAAATTGCTAGTAATAATTGAATACTTTGTTAAGTATTTTATAGTTTAAAGAAAACATTTACTAAAACATTATTATTGTAAACGTCAGAAAAGTGATTTTTTTTCTTTCTTAGAAAACAACTTTTTTGTCCCTTATTTAACTGAATATGATTCCACTAAAATGAATTGCTCATGTTTGGTAATATCATAATATTTTAGACCATTAGTTAATAATTTTGGATTATTATAATAATAATTTAATTTTTGACATAGAAACTTTGACAGTTTTTAATGCAAAATTGTTATGTTGATGAAGAAGATAAATTTTATCTATTGAAAACAAACTAATGGGAGACCTTCAAGATGGCAGAGGAATAAGAGATGGAGATCACCTTCCTTCCCACAAATACATCAGAAGTACGTCTACATGTGGAACAACTCCTACAGAACACCTGCTGAACACTGGCAGAAGACCTCAGACTTCCCCAAATTCAAGAAACTCCCCACGTACCTGGGTAGGGCAAAAGAAAAAAGAAAAAACAGAGACAAAAGAATAGGGACAGGACCTGCGCCTCTGGGAGGGAGCTGTGAAGGAGGAAAGGTTTCCACACACTACGAAACCACCTCACTGGCTGAGACGGGGGGTTTGGCAGGGGGTAAGCTTCGGAGCCATGGAGGAGAGTGCAGCAACAAGGGTGCAGAGGGCAAAGCGGAGAGATTCTTGCACAGAGGATTGGTGCTGACCGGCACTCAGCAGCCCGAGAGGCTTGTCTGCTCACCCACTGGGGCAGGTGGGGGCTGGGAGCTGAGGCTCTGGCTTCGGAGATCATATCCCAGGGAGAGGACTGGGGTTGGCTGCGTGAACACAGCCTGAAGGGACTAGTGTGCCACAGCTAGCCGGGAGGGAGTCCAGAAAAAAGTCTGGAACTGCCTAAGAGGCAAGAGACCATTGTTCCGGGGTGTGCAAGGAGAGGGAATTCAGAGCACCACCTAAACGAGCTCCAGAGACGGGCACAAGCCACGGCTATCAGCGTGGACACCAGACATAAGCATGAAACGCTAAGGCTGCTGCTGCAAGAAGCAAGAAGCCTGTGCACAAGCAAAGGTCATTACCCACACCTCCCCTCCTGGGAGCCTGTGCAGCCTGCCACTGCCAAGGTCCCATGATCCAGGGACAACTTCCCCAGGAGAACACACAACGTGACTCAGGATGTTGCAATGTCACGCTGGCCCCTGCCGCCGCAGGCTCACCCCGCATTCTGTACCCCTCCCTCCCGCCGGTCTGAGTGAGCCAGAGCCCCCTAATCAGCTGCTACTTTAACCCCGTCCTGTCAGAGCAAAGAACAGACACCCTCAGGCGACCTACACGCAGAGGCGGGGTCAAATCCAAAGCTGAAAGCCAGGAGATGTGCGAAGAAAGAGAGAAAAGGAAATTTCTTCCAGCAGCCTCAGGAGCAGAGGATTAAATCTCCACAATCAACTTGATGTACCCTGCATCATTGGAATACCTGAATAGATAACTAATCATCCCAAAATTGAGGTGGTGCACTTTGGGAGCAACTGTAGACTTGGGGTTTACTTTCTGCATCTAATTTGTTTCTGGTTTTATGCTTATCTAAGTTTAGTATTTAGAGTTTATTATCATTGGTAGATTTGTTTATTGATTTGGTTTCTCTCTTCCTTTTTATATATATATATATATATTTTTTACTTTTTCTCTTTTTGTGAGTGTGTATGTGTATGCTTCTTTGTGTGGTTTTGTCTGTATAGCTTTGATTTTACCATTTGCCCTAGGGTTCTGTCTGTCTGTTGTTTTCTTTGTTTTTTGGGTTTTTAGTATAGTTTTACATGCTTGTTATCATTGGTGGATTTCTTTTTTGGTTTGGTTGCTCTCTTCTTTCTTCCTTTTTTTTTATTACTTTTTAATTTTTAATTTTTAATAATTTTTAAAATCTTAATAACTATTTTATTTTTTCTATCTTTTTTCTTTCTTTCTTTCTTTCTTTCTTTCTTTCTTTCTTTCTCTCTCTCTCTTTCTCTCTTTCTTTCTCTTTCTTTCTTTCTTTCTTCCTTCCTTCCTTCCTTCCTTCCTTCCTTCCTTCCTTCCTTCCTTCCTTCCTTTCTTTCTTTCTTTCTTTCTTTCTTTCTTTCTTTCTTTCTTTCTTTCTTTCTTTCTTTCTTTCTTTCTTTCTTTCTTTCTTTCTTTCTTTCTTTCTTTCTATTAAATGCAGCAAGGGAAAAGCAACAAATAACATACAAGGGAATCCCCACAAGGTTAACAGCTGATCTTTCAGCAGAAACTCTGCAAGCCAGAAGGGAGTGGCAGGACATATTTAAAGCGATGAAAAGGAAAAACCTACAACCAAGATTACTCTACCCAGCAAGGATCTCATTCAGATTCGATGGAGAAATTAAAACCTTTACAGACAAGCAAAAGCTAAGAGAATTCAGTACCACCAAGCCAGCTTTACAACAAATGCTAAAGGAACTTCTCTAGGCAGGAAACTGAAGAGAAGGAAAAGACCTACAGTAACAAACCCAAAACTAATAGGAACATACATATCGATAATTACCTTAAATGTAAATGGATTAAATGCTCCAACCAAAAGGCAGACTGGCTGAATGGATACAAAAATAAAACCCATATATATGCTGTCTACAAGAGACTGACTTCAGACCTAGGGACACATACAGACTGAAAGTGAGGGGATGGAAAAAGATATTCCATACAAATGGAAATTAAAATGAAACTGGAGTAGTAATTCTCATATCAGACAAAATAGACTTTAAAATAAAGACTGTTACAAGAGACAAAGAAGGACACTACATAATGATCAAGGGATCAATCCAAGAAGAAGATATAACAATTGTAAATATTTATGCACCCAACATAGGAGCACCTCAATACATAAGGCAAATGCTAACAGCCATAAAAGGGGAAATCGACAGTAACACAATCATAGTAGGGGACTTTAACACCCCACTTTCACCAATGGACAGATCATCCAAAATGAAAATAAATAAGGAAACATTAAATGATATTAAATGATACATTAAACAAGATGGACTTAATTGATGTTTATATGACATTCCATCCAAAAGCAGCAGAATACACTTTCTTCTCAAGTGCTCATGGAACATTCTCCAGGATAGATCATATCTTGGGTCACAAATCAAGCCTTGGTAAATTTCAGAAAATTGAAATCGCATCAAGTATCTTTTCCGACCACAATGCTATGAGACTAGATATCAATTACAGGAAAAAGCCTGTAAAAAATACGAACACAAGGAGGCTAAACAACACACTACTAGATAACCAAGAGATCACTGAAGAAATCAAAGAGGAAATCAAAAAATTCCTAGGAAAAAATGATGATGAAAACATGCCGATGCAAAACCTATGGGATGCAGCAAAAGCAGTTCTAAAAGGGAAGTTTATAGCAATACAATCCCACCTCATAAAACCTGAAACATTTCAAATAAACAACCTAACCTTACACCTAAAGCAATTAGAGAAAGAACAAAAAACCCCCAAAGTTAGCAGAAGGAAAGAAGTCATAAAAATCAGATCAGAAATAAATTAAAAAGAAATGAAGGAAACGATAGCAAATTTTAGTCAATAAAACTAAAAGCTGGTTCTTTGAGAAGATAAATAAAACTGATAAACCATTAGTCAGACTCATCAAGAAAAAAGGGAGAAGACTCAAATCAATAGAATTAGAAATTAAAAAGGAGAAATAACAACTGACACTGCAGAAATACAAAGGATCATGAGAGATTACTATAAGCAACTGTATGCCGATAAAATGGACAACCTGGAAGAAATGGACAAATTCTTAGAAAAGCACAACCTTCTGAGACTGAACCAGGAAGAAACAGAAAATATAAACAGACCAATCACAAGCACTGATATTGAGACTGTGATTAAACATCTTCCAACAAACCAAAGCCCAGGACCAGGTGGCTTCACAGGCAAATTCTATCAAACATTTAGAGAAGAGCCAACACCTATCCTTCTCAAACTCTTCCAAAATATAGCAGAGGGAGGAACACTCCCCAACTCATTTTACGAGGCCACCATCACCCTGATAGCAAAACCAGACAAAGATGTCACAAAGAAAGAAAACTACAGGCCAATATCACTGATGAATATAGATGCAAAACTCCTCAACAAAATACTAGCAAACAGAATCCAACAGCACATTAAAGGGACCATGCACCATGATCAAGTGGGGTTTATCCCGGAAATGCAAGGATTCTTCAATATACACAAATCAATCAATGTGATACACCGTATTAACAAACTAAAGGAGAAAAACCATATGATCATCTCAATAGATGCAGAAGAAGCTTTTGACAAAATTCATCAGCTATTTACGGTAAAAACCCCCCAGAAAGTAGGCATAGAGGGAACTTACCTCAACATAATAAAGGCCATATATGACAAACCCACAGCCAACATCATTCTCAATGGTGAAAAATTGAAACCATTTCCTCTAAGATTAGGAACAAGACAAAGTTGTCCACTATCACCACTATTGTTCAAGATAGTTTTGGAAGTTTTAGCCACAGCAATCAGAGAAGAAAAAGAAATAAAAGGAATCCAAATTGGAAAAGAAGTAAAGCTGTTACTGTTTGCAGATGACATGGTACTATTCATAGAGAATCCTAAAGATGTTACCTAATCAATGAATTTGGTAAAGTAGAGCTAATCAATGATTTTGGTAAAGTAGCAGGATACAAAATTAATGCACAGAAATCTCTTGCATTCCTATACACTAATGATGAAAAATATGAAAGAGAAATTAAGGAAACACTCCCATTTACCATTACAACAAAAAGAATAAAATACCTATGAATAAACCTACATAAGGACACAAAAGACCTGTATGCAGAAAAGTATAAGACACTGATGAAAGAAATTAAGGATGATACTAACAGATGGAGAGATATACCATGTTCTTGGATTAGAAGAATCAACATTGTGAAAATGACTATACTACTCAAAGCAATCTACAGGTTCAGTGCAATCCCTATCAAACTACCAATGGCATTTTTCACAGAACTAGAACAAAAAATTTCACAATTTGTATGGAAATACAAAAGACCCCGAATAGCCAAAGCAATCTTGAGAAAGGAAAACGGAGCTAGAGGAATCAGGCTCCCTCACTTCAGACTATACTACAAAGCTACGGTAATCAAGACAGTATGGTACTGGCACAAAAACAGAAATATAGATCAATGGAACAGGATAGAAAGCCCAGAGATAAACCTACGCACATATGGTCACCTTATCTTTGATAAAGAAGGCAAGAATATACAATGGAGAAAAGACAGCCTCTTCAATAAGTGGTGCTAGGAAAACTGGACAACTACATGTAAAAGAATGAAATTAGAACACTCCCTAACACCATTCACAAAAATAAACTCAAAGTGGATTAAAAACCTAAATGTAAGGCCAGACATTATAAAACTCTTAGAGGAAAACATAGGCAGAACACTCCATGACATAAATCACAGCAAGGTCCTTTTTTACCCACCTCCTAGAGAAATGGAAATAAAAACAAAAATAAACAAATGGGACCTAATGAAATTTAAAGCTTTTGCACAGCAAAGGAAAACATAAAGAAGATGTAAAGACAACACTCAGAATGGGAGAAAATATTTGCAAGCGAAGCAATTGACAAAGGATTAATCTCCAAAATTTACAAGCAGCTCATGCAACTCAATACCAAAAAAGCAAATAACCCAATCCAAAACTGGGCAGAAGACCTAAATAGACATTTCTCCAAAGAGATATACAGATTGCCAACAAACACATGAAAGGATGCTCAACATTACTAATCATTAGAGAAATGCAAATCAAAACTACAATGAGGTATCAGTCTCACACTGGTCAGAGTGGCCATCATCAAAAAATCTGCCAACAATAAATGCTGGAGAGGGTGTAGAGAAAAGGGAACCCTCTTGCACTGTTGGTGGGAATGTAAATTAATACAGCCACTATGGAGAACAGTATGGACAGTCCTTAAAAAACTAAAAATAGAAATACCATACTACCCAGCAATCCCACTACTGGACATATACACTGAGAAAACCATAATTCCAAAAGAGTCATATATCACAATGTTCATTGCAGCTCTATTTACAATAGCCAAGACATGGAAGCAACCTAAGTGTCCATCGACAGATGAATAGATAAAGAAGATGTTGCACATATATACATTGGAATATTACTCAGCCATAATAAGAAACCAAACTGAGTTATTTGTAGTGAGGTGGATGGGCCTAGAGTCTGTCATACAGAGTGAAGTAAGTCAGAAAGAGAAAAACAAATACTATGCTAACACATATACATGGAATGTAAGAAAAAAAAAAAGGTTCTGAAGAACCTGGGGCAGGACAAGAATAACGACACTGACGTAGAGAATGGACTTGAGGACGTGAGGAGTGGGAAGGGTAAGCTGGGACGAAGTGAGAGAGTGGCATGGACATATATACACTACCAAATGTAAAATAGTGAGTGGGAAACAGCCGCATAGCACAGGGAGATCAGCTTGGTGCTTTGTGACCACCTAGAGGGGTGGGATAGGGAGGGTGGGAGGGAGGCGCAAGAGGGATGAGATATGGGGATATATGTATATGTATAGCTGATTCACTTTGTTATAAAGCAGAAACTAACACACCATTGTAAAGCAATTATACGCCAATAAAGGTGTTAAAAAAAAAAAGAAAATATAAAAAAAAACCCAAACCAAAAAAACTAAAAAAACGAATGCACTTCCCTGGTGGCATGGTGGTTAAGAATCCACCTGCCAATGCAGGGGACACGGATTCGAGTCCTGGTCCGGGAAGATCCCACATGCCGTGGAGCACCTAAGCCCGTGCACTACAACTTCTGAGCCTGCGAGCCACAACTACTGAACCCGCGTGTGTAGAGCCCATGCTTCGCAACAAGAGAAGCCACCACAGTGAGAAGCCCACGCAATGCAACAGAGAGTAACCCTTGCTCGCCACAACTAGAGAAAGCCCATGCGCAGCAACGAAGATCCAAAGCAGCCAATAAATAAATAAATAAATTTATTGGAAAAATAAAAACAAACTAATTTTGGGAATTCCCTGGTGGTCCAGTGGTTAAGACTTCACCTTCCAATGCAGGGTGTGCGGGTTCGATCCCTGTCAGGAAGCTAAGATCCCACAGTGCCTTGGGGCCAAAAAACCAAAACACAAAACAGAAGCAGTATTGTAACGAATTCAATAAAGACTTTAAAAATGGTCCACATCAAAAAATCTTAAAAAGAAAAAAACAACAAACTAATTTTCACTTTTTACTACCATCTATTTCAGTTCGTTAGAATGTTTTCTATTTAGTGGATCCAGCTTTATTAGGTATCACTTACCCTGGTAACCATCTGAATTGCTCTCATAGTGAAGAGCATTGGATTTGTTTTTTGTTTGCTTTTACATCCCTTGGTAAAAAAAGGACTGCTAAATTCTTAGTGACATGCTCCAGGACTCAAAACCTTGTCCTTATGACATCTTGTTTCTTCTTCTCAAAGCTAGTAACAGGTTGTAGTAATTGGAGATTCTCTTTTGACTGAGAGACACAGATGCAACTGTACATAGAACAAAACTGGTTTATAATAATGACATGCATGACAAAATCAGGTAACATTAAGAGGTAGAATTTGCTGGAATCCATATTTAGGTATTTGGGCTACTAGCACTTACAATAATATATGAAAACTCTGAGAAAACATATTTGATCTTTCTAAAGATGTAGGCAGGAGACTGAATATTTGGGGAGCCTGGCTTGAGTTCTCATTGCTTCTTTTAGTAAAGGGCGGGGACAAAGGAAGAGAGAAGACAAGTTGGGAAATAAATGGTTGGCTTTGAATTTTTAAGCCTGGGCTTAAGACACATGTGGTCTGTGAATAGGGATCAAAAGAATGGCAGACAGATTTCTTCTCTCACAAGAACTCTGTAATAGTTTTCCTAACAATGGAATGGGGCTGCACCGGAAGGTAGAATTCCTTAGTTCTGGGCAATGCTGAAACCAATGAAGAACTTTTTAGTGAGAGAACTGTAAAGAGGGTTCAAGCATAAGTGATAGGACTAGACGATAATTAAATATTCTTATAATCTGTGATTTTATTATTTGGTTAATTTTTGTGTATTAAAACAATTTTTTTACAAGGGAGTAATAAAACACCAGGCCAGTTAACCTAGGTCACAGGATATAAATATCAATTTCTATCTTTTGAAAAGAATAATCCAATACTCTAAGCCAATACCCAGAATTTAATCCAATATTCTAATCCAATACACAGAATTTAATATTTACAGAATTGAAAAGAAACCCGTGTTTTATAAAACATCATCTCAAACAAAAATTTTTAAAGAGTACTGTTTCATGTGACGCCACACTGGGGAATTGTGATATTTCAAGTTAGCTGTATTAGGAGGACAAAAACAAATAGCAAAATCTGGAACAATGGAGTAGGGTGGGAAGAGGACTGGATCTCCCAGATGACAGGAATGGCAAATGAGGAGGGTGAATTTTCAGATGCTGATAAAACTATATGCAGAAAGTGAAGTAAACTATGTTAGGTCAAGATTCCAGCTCTCATGAGACCAAATATACTCTTATATGACAATTGTCATAACCCTTCAAGTTCAACCCATATTTTATCCAGTCTTTTAAGCCAATGTAAATATTATGCATTTAACCATGTGGGACAATGCTTTTGATTTTATAATAAAAATTAATAGAAAATATGAATTATAACCAAGTTTTCTGAGATATATTCTATAAAATTGGAGGATCTTTATTTTCTGTTGTAGGATTCAATTGTGACATTCCTTAATTATAATTAATGAGTTACCTGAGTCAACATATTCTAATTTAATTAAACACAATTAAATAAAACTCAAAGAAAGTAAAATATAAGCTGTCTACCATAATATACCTTTTAATTCTCATTTTCAAATAATTTCAAGGAGAACCAAGTTGTCACGTGGAATGTACTATAGCTTGAAAACCTCTCCTCATGATAGCTGAAATCAAAGCCTTTCATAAGGTTTTGAGATGACACATTTTCCATTGCCGTCAAAAAATAGTTCATACTGCCATGGGCCCTTAGAACTGTCCCCCTTTCCTCTTCAGCTTTGGGTATATCTCTATTCTTAATGAATTCTATAGGTCATATGACATCTAAAGCCCTTTCCAAACTGATGTGTTAATATTCTATTTATTTTTCTTTTCTTGAGGATCTGCATCAATTTTTTTTTCTGTACTAGAATTTACTTTTTTCTATGTTAATAGTTAGCTCAGTGGTTTAGAAAATAGTTGTCAGGAGGGTGAGATCTTATGTAAAGTCTTTAGTATTGGACCAGTTGTTTTTGTTTTTTTGTTTTTTCTAAGCATAGCCAGCCACCTTGGAAATGCACATTATCAATTAGTTTTGCTGAACACAGCTGGGGACATTAGGGGAAAGAATGTGATGAGAACAGCATATCTATCAGCATACACTCCAAGGGAATCCATTATAAACACATCCCCTAGGGGCCAAGTGATTTCTGCAAACAGAGGAAGCTCATTTATTCAATAAGATTAGGACCAGGAGTTGGCCTGGGTACTGGACATGTTGGTTAGAGTATGGAATCCAAAGTCAATGATATATATACCCTATAGCATTTATTTTAACTTAAGACATGTAAATATACTTCTAGTAATGAAGAATTAAGACTTTTCTTTGAATATGGGCTCTTTTGTTTTGTGTTATATTTTTAGTATAAACCACATCCATTTTGTATCCTCTCTATATCCAGTTTCATTTTCTTGAAAAAAAAGTGAAAACATAAAGATACTTGCACAGTTATCTGTGAAAAATAATTCTAGGTTTTTATGATTTTTTTCATACCTAATTCAACAGTGTTTTCTCAACTATTCACTTTGAGCAAGTCTTCTCAAAACTTTCAACTAGCTCTAATTTAACACTCAAATTTTATTGACTTTTACAATATTTAATCAAATTTATATAATTACAAATATGTTCTAAAAGAAGAACATAAATTCGCGTTGTGAAGGTGTCCCCTCCCCATTTTCCATACCGAGAATGGGGTAACAGCCTTACCACTGGAGACAAGATGGCACCAAGAAAGTCTACACAAACAAACCTTACTAACTAGCCCTTATCTACCACTAGTTTCTCCATATATTTACCTTCCTACAATTGGCCGCCCTTAAAATCTAAATCCCTTTTTCTTTTTTTTATTGTCACTTCCCTACAAAAGTTTTGCTCTTTGTTAAGATGCTATATGAGCCCAAGTTCTAACCACCTGAGTAACTCATTACTGAATTCGTGCATATGTACATGCAATGTACCCATTAATAAATTCTGTTTTTCTCTTGTTAATCAGTCTTTTGTCAGTTTATTTTAAAGGCCCAACTACTAAACCTAAGAGGGTAGAGGAAATTTGTTCCTCTCCTACATAGGCAAACAATTCAACTGGTGGGTGAAGAAGCTAATGGTGAAAGAGTAGTTGCTAGCTTGAGTTTACAACATGCCATGGACATCAGTCGCGTTTCAAGGAGAAAATGGCTAGCGAGAGTTAGTCTAAGGCACATAAATGGAGCTCAGTTAGGAGAGCTTCCAATGTTTTAGTTTACTAGATTACAGACTCCCCAAAAGAAGTGTCTGCATCTTATGCATCTTTCTATTTCCTGTTTATCCAACACCGTGCCTGGCACATAATAAACACATACATTTGTTTGTTCATTTGCATTCATATATATTCATATATTCATATATTTTGACAGCACATAATCATCCCAGTGGGAAACCATTCCCTTCAAGGGTATGAGTGATGGTTGTATTTTGCTTTGTTTTCTCTCATGCTCACTGAGCAATAAGGCAACATTAACATCCTGTTTGTGGTTTATTTTGATTGCCATTTGGTCAGCTTGAGCCTGAGAAAATTATGCGCAATTGTTTAAGAGGGTCAATTTATGCTGAAAGCTTTGGAATTATCTTAGAGCCATCTTGAAGCCGCTGCAGATTGCAATTGCAGTCATAGAAATGCTAGAAAACAAAATGAATCTAGTGACATTTGGTGTGCAATGTCAAAACATGTTTGGATTACTCCTTTGAACACAAGCATTAAAGAGCTGGCCATTAATGGATTATAGGATTTTACTAGATGTTAACTTTCTATAAAATTGTGTTTGTATTTTGTGAAAGTTGTACATGTTCATCGTTTTAAAAGTCAAAGAGTAATAAAAGACCTATGTTTATTTTTTAAAACAAAGCTCTCTACTGACCCACCACTCCCATTCCTCAGTCTCTA
The DNA here is from genome assembly GCF_028021215.1 of Eschrichtius robustus. Lineage (NCBI taxonomy): Eukaryota > Metazoa > Chordata > Mammalia > Artiodactyla > Eschrichtiidae > Eschrichtius > Eschrichtius robustus. The sequence continues at coordinate 48,771,391 of NC_090829.1, forward strand.
TTCCCTAGACTGGACCTAATTTCAACTCTTTCGTAGCTATTTTTTCTCATATGTAATTCTATATTTCTAAATAATATGGCAATATTTCTATCTTATGACATTTCTATTCCAATCGTTTGTCTCCCTACTATAGAAAATGAGGATTGAGCTTTCTTACTTTTTGTCTATCTCCACCCCTTGCTATATCCATTATTCTCTCTCCTTCATTCTCTCAACCTTACTTCATGTGTTTTATTCAACCAATATTCTGTATTTATATAACTATATAAATATTGTTCATAGATAAGCCACTTAGTGTACTATTATGATTACAATTTTTTTCTTTTCTGAGTTTTCTGTGGAGCCAGAAATTGCTTCATTTTTCTCATTTGTTTATTTGTCTCTGTAACTAACACTAATTCAATGCAAACTTTCTAAGAAAACTTATAGGCTCCCTTCAATAAGATCAGGCACGGAAAGGAATCTAACAGTCCTGGTTTTTTTCTTTAGAGACTGATCTTTTAGTGTCATCCAGCCGGTTGCTTCAGTGGGGTTGGTTTCCCTTATGGTTGCAGCACAGTTGTTGCTTAGGACTTCTCTGTCATTGCTTTGGGAATTTCTTCTGCCTCTCCCTTGCATTGGGTCCCCTGTTTTCTGAATCTCCTTGGCTAACTATTTCTTATGGATAATACTTTCCAGTAGCTTCTTGAGAAAGACTGACTGAAGGGTAAATTCCTGGAAATTTTCAGTGTCTCAAAAAGTCTTCTTATAAGCCCACATGTAATTGATCATATGGCTAGTTATAGGATTCTAGGTTAAAAAAATTGCCCCTCAGAATTTTAAAGGCAATGCCCCATTCTATTCTTGTCTACCTTCCAGTTTGATAAGCATGATAGCCTCTGTTGTATCTGACGGGTTATTTTTAAAAGGTTTTCCAATTTTTTCTTTTTACCTGATGTTCTGAAATTTCACAATACTGTATCTCAATGTAAGTCTTTTTCGTTCATTTGTGCTCTGCATTTGGCTGACTCCTTTAATCCAAAAATGCATGCCTTCAGTATGTGATAATTGTACTCTGTTTTGGGGGAGTCATTTCTGATCCTCTGTTTTCTCTTTCTGAAACCCTAATTAATCAGGTGCTCATCTCCTTGATTGATTCTCTACTGTATGTAAGTTTTTGGTCTTCTGTTTTCCATCGATTTATTTTTACACTCTCTGAGAGATTTCTTCAACCTTTATATTGGATTTTTTTGACAACCATTTTAATTTCTAAGCATTCTTTCTTGTTTTCTAAATACTTCGTTTATAGTTTCCTAATCAAATTATATATGTACAGTATCTGAAATATCTTTTCTTCTTTTATGTCTAAAGATACACATACACAAATACATTCACACTCACACATACACACTTGTTTAGTTTCTTCTTCTTGCACTGTTTTTTTTTTTACAAGGTTTTATGTTGTTTCGGATCCTGACTTCAGTACCAAACGGTACAGAAAAGGCTGATGAGAAATGTGTATGTGTGTCTGTGAAGGCAGCCATCTTTGAATTAATGGACAAGGGCTGGATTTTTTATTTTTGAGGGCATCCAAATGTCAGTCAGAATCTAGAGGTCTTTTTGCTTGGGCCACTTAGTTTCCCCAGAACAGAATTCTTCGCTTTCATTCAGTATGGACAAGTATATTTAACCCTTGTTTTCAGTGTAGTACTGCACCCCCGGGCACAGCTGGAGTCCCTGAATCTTTCCAGGAAGTATACTTCCTGTCTTCTATGAGGGTGTGGAAAGAGTAATTAATTAGCAGTCTGAGTGGACCATGGGCTCTGAGACTCTGCATATGCTCTTACGGACTTAATAAAGCAATCCTCCTTCTTTCATTCCTCCCCTGAACGCTGGACTTCCAAGGTCCCTGATAACTAATTCCTAAGCCTAGCAGGGATTGTGCATCTGAGCTTGGTTTCATCCTGCTGGTAAATCCATTTCCTCTTCCCAGGCAGTGAAGTCCATTTGGCTAACTGGATAACCTCACCTCCACCCACTTTCTTTCTTCCAAAATTTGCTGCCATCTCTTGTCTGCTGATGTCCTACATCCTGTTGTCTATGCACTTCTGTCTTTATACTTGATTCCTTTGTTTTCATTTTAGTGAGATTTAGGGAAGGAATGGGATAAAGATTACGAGAGTTTCTTCTCTCACTAGTAAGAGGAAACTGTTCAATATTTGCTTTTAAAATGCTAAATGCATTATATAGTAACTGCTATTAATTCATTTATCAGTTCCGACCTTCGGTTAACAGTATTTTGACTTTGGATATTAACTTTCCCAAATTATGTACACCTAAAACCACTAGAACTATGTATCATTTATTTTTATAACTTGAAAAATAAGCAGTCTGAGAGCTACCATAAAACGAAAACAGTTAATTTGCACACTGTTGCTTTTGAATGTGGTTACTTTAGATTATGTTCTTAAATTTATCTTATCTTATTCTATAATAAGATGTTTTAATGCACATCTGATTCCCTATCATTCTCAAAAGTATTTGCATTCAATGCTTTGTTTTCTTTATCTGATTTACCTTATGAAATATTCCCTTTGGCGGAGATTATTACTAATTTTCTGAGTCAATGAAATTTCATACATGTAAATATAATCTAGTTATATGGTCGAAACACTTCAGCATACATGCTTGAATCATTCTCTCTGCTAACATAATTTTCAATTGAAATATATTACTTTATTTTGAAGATAAAATATATTAAGGGTCTCTTTTTAAATAATGTATGCATTATGAATCTGTGCTTAGAAGTTTATGATGCCTTCAAGTAGGCCACGTTGTCAGTGGAAAAATTATGGTGCGAGGTTGTTTTTATGCTGCTGATAAAATGAAAGTGTGTTAGGTTAGGTAAGAATACATTAAAAATGGTAGTTAAATGGGATGCCACTGAACTGCGTTTGTGTTCAAATTGAAACAAAAAAGCGATATTTACCCAGCATTCCCTGAAGCAACCATTCCAGGTGAAGTTTTTATTGAACTTGGCAAACAAATGATGACAATCATATTCTTAAGTAGAATAAATTGCTGGAAAAAAGAACAGCTCCATCTCAATGACCAGTTTTGCTATTCTTTTTCACCAGATTTTGGCTTTAGCTAAGTTTAATTGATGATTTAATTGTTGCTTGCTTTAAGCGGATGTTTATTCTGTACTGTGTAGGATGAGTAAACTAGGGTTTTCTTTACTTTGCCTCAACTGAGCTAGTTCAACACATAAGTTACTTGAAGAATCCTGACCTCAGGACCAAACAGTACAAAACCAGAGGCAGTGTGATAAACTAAATAATGCTCCCTAAATCCACATCCTAATCCCCCGACCCTGTGAATATGTTACTTATATGGCAGAAGGGACTTTGCAGATGTGATTAAATTAGAGGTCTGGAGATAGGAAAAGTACTCTGGATTATCCAGGTGAGCTCAGTGGTGTAATCACAAGTGTCCGTACAAGAGGGAAGCAGAGGGAGATGTGAGACTACAGAGAGGAGAAGTGACGTGATGATGAAAGCAAAGAGAGATGTGAAGGCGCTGTGCTCCTGGCTTTGAAGATGGAGGAGGGGGCCACGAGCCAAGGAAAGCAAGGAGTGCCGCTCTACAAGCTGCAAAGGGCCAGGAAAGATTCCTCTCCTCGAGTCCAAAACCTTAACCTTAGCTCAGAGAAACAGATTTCAGATTTCTACCCTCTAGAACTGCAAGAGAATACATTTGTCTAGTTGAAGTGTAATTTGTTATAGCATTAGTAGGAAACTAATACAGCTAGTTACTCCCCAAATTACTACAAAGCAATAGAAAACCAAAAATAGAAGAAAAAAAAAAAAAGGCCACAAAGCCACATTTCCCTTCAGTCAGAACCTAGATCTCTACTGAAGGAAGATTCCGATGGAATATTTGCAAAATGTTCCAGCTACCACAATTTTTGTAGAAAGGTTTCTCAAAGCTGTCCATTAGGTAGAATATTTAGTGAAATGGTTTGTAAAAGTTATCAGAGGTAACCAAGCTTGGAAATATCCTTAGGTTCAGCAACAGAACAATTTTGTTTTAATCTCTCCTGGAAATTTTCTTTTTATACCTGTCCTCTAGGGAGAAATGAAGTGAATTATGTAATTTAGTAATTATAGAGGAACTTCGGGCTAATTTGTTTCCTGCCTTTTTTAGAGATGGCTGTAGCAGGTTTTATTTTTTCCTGCAAGTAATCATGGAAGAAAATAAGAAGCAAATGTATGATTTTTATGAAATGTAATGGAGAGAGATTGAACTGCAAAACACTTTACGAAGATGCAACTTCAAAAATGTGTTACTTATAAATTGCATACAGCATACATATATGAAAGCAAGCACAGTAATTGTCAATTCTTTTGAATATTAAATAAATTTCCTTATCAGTTATCGCTTGTTACATAACACATCACCCCACAACTTACTACCTTAAAACCGTAACCATTTATTTGCTCATGATTCTGCAGTTTGGGCACAACTCAATTGGTGGGTTCTTTTGCTGGTCCTGCCGAGGATCCTGCCTGGGCTCACGCTTGCAACTGGAGAAATTTGACAACTCACCTGAGGTCGAGGAGTCCAAAAGGATTTCATTCACAGGCCTGGCAGTTAATGCTGGCTATTGGCTGTGGCACCCTGGTTCTCCTTTATGTTGTCTCATTATCTGATCGGCTAGACTAGGTTTCTTCAATGGAAACATTCCAAGAGGGCAAAAACAGAAGCTGCTGTTCTCTTAAGGCTTAGCCTGAGCAGTCACACAGTGGTACTTCCATCACATTCTCTTGGTGAAAGCAAATCGCAAGGGGTGGAAAAATAGTGTCCACTTCTCAATGGACAGAGTGTAAAGTCACTCTGCAAAGGATGTGGATATAAGATAGTACGGTTCATTAGGAAATACTACTGTAACCGTTTACCACCCATCTCCATAGCACACAATCTCCACTTCTTATCTTTACCCAGACAAGGTGGGTCTTTGTTTTTTTTCTTAATCAGTGATGACTAATGGTGAGAAATAGTAGGCATGGGAGGAAGGATTGTGGAAATTTAATTGGGAAAAGCAGATTACTTGAATGCTTGAGGGCATAGGTAATGGGCATTTGTTTCTTCTTGCTATTTTTTTTTTTTTTTTTTTTTACCATTTTCTTTCAAATATGTTCTTTGAATATAGAAATACTCTTCTATTTGTATACAGAAAATGTTGTGAGATTGTTCAAATTTCTTGACAGAAACGTATTGAAAATCAGAGTCCTTTGATCTCTGGTTCTATGTGTTTGTGAAGGGAAAGTGGTTAAATCTATAGTTTTGAGAAGTAGGCTGTGAAAATGGATGATAGGACTACTAGGAAATTGCTTTAGGGCAGTAGCTCTCAACCCGGCTGCACCTTAGATCATCTGGGGAGCTTATAAAAATGTTGATGCTCAAGTCCTGTCCCAGCCCAATTACATCAGAATTTCTAGGTATCCATATTTTGTAAAAGTTTCCCAGGAGAGTCTCATGTGCAGCCAGGATTTAGGACCACTCACTGCTTTAAGGGTTAGAGATTCGGAGGAATGGTTTAAAATAATGAGGTTTGGGGATATAGGATAGAAATGTTGGGCTTGGACAGGAGCCTCCAGCCAGAGCTGATAAATTGACAGGGCCTCAAGGTGGAAAAATTATTAACCTTCCTGTTAGATTGGATAGAAGAGAAAGTGTCCTAATTTTCTCATGGGGCTCCTAATTTTTTAATATATTAGTAGAGGGCAAAATAGCATCAATGAGAGTACATTATTTTGAGCTAAAGTAATTGAAACTCATAGTGGAATGGCTAGAGCTAAAATAATTTTCAAAGAATTTTCATATACCAAATACATTTTTATGTCCTCTGTTTAAAAGAACAAAATTCATAACTAGAGCTTTGTAATTTGTACTCTGTGAAGATTATTCTTCACTCACTTATAGCTAGAGTTGAAAGTATATCATTTAAAAGTCGGTGAGGCTTTTCAAAGGAGTGAGGGACTATGCTAACTTCTTTTAATAATCCTTAAATATATTACCCCCAGAAATGGAAAAAAGACATATTTGCAAATAGTATGCAAACGATTTGTCCAGTTGGACTGTATTATATAGGAGAGAACTGTTAGCCAGCTGGGAAATTTACAAGGCTGTAGAGTAATCTGGGATGGATAGAAATGTGCTTGTGTATTGATGACACTGCAGTTTTGCTTGCTACTAGCAAAGCTCCTTTCTCACTAATATTTTCCGTAGTGAATGGAGTGTTTGTTTCTGAGCTATTCACAAGGGACTGAAATAATCAGACTATTCATTTGTTGACCTTCAAAAGTGGCTGATTAGAAACAGTGTCTTGATGGCTCAACCTTGTCATCCCAAATCAAGCCTTGATTGTGAATGGGGATTGTAATCTGATACTGTACCTGAAGTGAAAGATTAACGTCTCAGACTGGGTGAAACCATCAAGTAGGTAATATTTCCTTTTTTTTTTTTTCCCTTAAAAAGTAATTACTGGTGGAGTAAAGAATACATTCAGGCATTCAAAGATTTAAGATGACATGAAGTCTTTGGAGGTAGAGTTGTAAAAGTTGATTTATACCAGAGGATCCAGAAAAAATAGTTCAATGAAGCCATCTCTATATATAGAGACTGTTTGCTTCAACCTAAGTCTTGAGGATAGAAAAATCAGCACTGAGATGAAAAATTCCATCTCAGGAAAACACTCTACGTTAAGGCTTAAAAGTAAAATAAAATAAAATAAAATTACACCTTTGATCCTGAAGCTAAATCTAAAGTAAACTGCAGCAAAGGCCTTTTTTGTTTAAGGATTCCCAGTTCTTTGAGGTGAGGTGTGTGCTGTTTTTAATAAAGATTATGTGACTGATTGCTCTTCACATACTGACAGCCCCCTGTGGTATCTTTTATGTGCGTCTTGGGGGGTTATATTAAAACTCTGTTCTTCTGTGTAGTGGCCACCTGTTCTTAAAAAAGGTTGTATCAGACATTCTTGGAAATAATGTTGTGCTCCAAAGCACAGTGCAGACTGGTGAGACTTGCCTGCATGTGAACTGTGCAGTAGAGTGAATAGCGATGAACTGGGGAGGATGGAGCCCCAGGCAAGGGAGGATGTCTGCTTGGTTGTTATATTTATCAAGAATTATACTGAAACCCAAGTCTGATTATGGACAGTGTGGTATCCTGAAGTAAAGATGATGAGTAAACAAGAACAAGGAAGAACTTTCTTTTTCTGTGATGTGTATGCATAAATGAGCTTTACAAATTTATTTTATTTCCCTAATTGATTTCATGGAGGAGAGGAATCTTATTGAGTAAATATGGGAAAAGCAATTTTTACAGCAAGCCTTAGTGTAAAGTAAATGATTACTAGAGGTTCTCAAAGTAATTATATAACATGGAAATCAATATAAAACGATATTACAGCATTTATTTTACTTATGAACCCATCTGTGTATGGTTGAGAATGATTGCAATCTTGCTATAAAATAAGCTTTCAAAATAAAAAAGTAAATATCTTCTATGACAATATCAAATACAGTTAAAAACTGAGATTTGATAAAATAATATAAAAAACTTTATATGTTTAAGTGTTAAAATATTTCTAGTATGATAATATGACTTCCTATGGCCTACCAAAAGTTGGCATGTTCTTTCTCTTGATTTTTTTCCCTTTAATTTCTCCTTAAATTGGAAGTACTTGTTTTTCTGTCCTCCAGTCATTACTCTGTTTCTACATGCTGTCCTTGGGTTGTTTTGACTATTCTTTTGGTTTTAAAATCCAGAGTTGTCAAATCTATTATTTCAAATTTATCATATTTAAAATAAAGCTCATTATCTACCTTCTTTAAATCTCTTTATGTTTTCTTGTTTACTCTCAATAAATGGCATCACAATCCACATATTCAGGTAGACTGGAATCCCAGGTGTCATCATATCTCTCCACCCCAGTACCCAGTCTTCAAGCTCTATTGATGTTCAATGTTCTTTTCGCCTTCTCTACCACAAGTCTAAATTTAGGGCCTCCTCATTTTTCACCTGAACACTGCAACAGCTTTCTAAGTAGTCTCTAGTATCGCACCACTTACTGGTAAAGCATCCAGATTCTTTGGCATTGCATTCAGGGCCATTCACAGCATGGTTCCTTGCAAGCCTAATCTTTCATCAGTTTTCTGCAATTCACCCGAGGCCTCTCTCTCTTACTTGTTCTCTGGTGATAATAAACTTCTAGGAGATCCTGAGTCTTTCATATCTCACCTTTATACACCTTTCTCCCTCCTCTTGGAAGGCCCTTTCTATTTTAATTGTCCATTTGGTAAGTCTCTTTTCGTCTTTTGTGACACCACTCTTCCACCCCACATCATGTATTAGTGATGGTCCCATGGAATTATTATGTGACCTGTGCCCTTTTTGCAAGTTCTACCTTGACATAAAACTTTCTACAAAGAAGTTTATGTTGGTAAAATGCCACTTGCGAATTAAAGCATAGTACTTTGAGAAGTCCAATGACCTTGTAAAGAACTAGAAACTGTTAACAATGGTGCTCTCTCTCTCTGTCTCTCAAGGCTGGTATACTCGAGAGGCATAGTATCTATACCAGGATCTGAGCTCATGTGTGCGTGTTGGGGGGTGCTGGGTGGTGATCATGGTGGTTATGGTGGAGAAGGGAGAGCCAGACAGGATGGGTCTTTCTGTCTCAGGAAGCCAGAAAGGTAAAAGTCAAAGAGGCTAGTGTAAGACAGAGTCTTCAGAGAGCACTGAAGGTCAAAGCAAAGATACAAAATGCAAACACCAAGTTTAAATGTTAGTGCAAGTGTTGACACAATGAGATGAAGCTGAGCAGGGAGTCAGGTGAAAATGGAACTGAATAGGAGCAGGGAGGGAATAGAGCAAGGTGGTTTCTGGGCTACTGTCAGGATCAGCCATGAAATGTTCTTAGCCTGTCATTCTTCTTGGAGGGTACATGGAAGCATGGTGCTTGGGTACCTTGGACAGACACAGGCTACTGATTTCAGCAACCTCTCCTGCCCCATTGCTAAACTCATATTATAATGAAGGCCAGTAACTCCTGCTTCATGGTTTCTAAATGACTGGGCTTGGAATTGGACTATAGATTTATTTCTCTGGTATTTTTCAGCTCTACTGTGAATAATAAAATAAATCTATGATTTATTTTTATTTGATTATCTTATGTGGACCATAATTGCATTTTGCTAATTTAGAGGTAAGTGCCATGTCAGCTTGGTTTTTCTCTGTTGCTTAGTTTCTGTTTTCCTTTTTAGATTGAAAGATTGTGATACACATTTGTAACATCCTAAATTAACAGAATTTCTTGAAATTGTATAGTATGCTTTTTTTGACAGTTCTACATTTTCTGCATCAGATTTGTTAGATGAAGATTTAGGTATTATGAAGAAACTCAGTGGATTTATGTATTGGCAATATATCTTAAATTGTGTTTTTATATCTTTTTCTTTTGGTACCTCATACAAATATACTCAACATTAGAAGAACTGTATGGAAGTGCATACTTTGTAAACACAATTTGATGATTGAGAGAGTTAGACATTTAAGTCTCGAATGATTGGTGTAAAGTACAATGGATGAGACTATGCAGTTGAATTTCCCAAATGATAGAAAATAGGCAGTAAAGAAATATATACAAAATGAATTTCAAGAGTTGTTGGATGTTTACCTGTCACTACAAATTATCTTGGAGACAGTACAGATAATCTGAATGCAAAATTGCACCAGAAATATCTTCCTCTGAGCCATTTTAGCGACTCTTTTGTAAAATGTTATTTATACAGTGATTTTACGGTATCTTCTCTTGCTTTATTCGTCTACCTCCTTCTGCTGATTCTTCTGACATCAAACCTCTGTAAGATCTGCCAGAGATGCTCTCCTGGCCTAAGAAATCAAGCATGGGTGAGACCTGGTGCAGAACGGGAAGGCGACCCATACTTGGTTTCAGAGGCTGTGAGAATACCTACGGTCTAGAGAGAAAGCCATTTATGTTTATGCAGGCCTTTCAGAGAACAAAAACTTCAAGGCAACCTTGTTTTATTACAGACAGAAACAACTAAGAAACAGATATAATTCATAACTGTTTTACAGTTCTGATCCAATAGGATTTTTCAGAACTTTCTAAAGGACAGGAACCAGGTTGACAGATAATGATTTGACACCTCTGCTAATGATTTTTAAAACATTGTGCAGATATGAAGCTTCTTCCTTCTTAAGGACGTACCTCCTCTTTCCTGACCTGTCCAGCTGTGGCTGTTAGTTGTCCATGGTTTTGGAATAGCTCCCTAAGGGCTAAGAGAGATGGATGGAGATGCAAGGACAGAGTATGGATTTAGCGGGGGCCTCATTTGTGCTTTGGCATCTACCCACCCTTTCTCTAACCACATATTTTTCACACACCCAGCCCCACTCACAGCTGCTTGCCTATAGGGCCAAAAATCTTTAGTTAGTGATCTGCCAGAATTCCACTTTTCTATGTAGGAGATTGGAGTTATTTCAAATAACCCATCTGGTGGGATGAAGAGCAGTAAAGAAACTGAGGTAGATAAAATATATATTGTTAAATACTTGGTTGCGTGCATTGTGTCTTTGCTGATAATTTATTTGTTGAGCTTGTATTTGTTCATTGTTGTTTGTTTGTTTGTCTTCTACTCTTTAATTTTATTGGGGGAATGGATAGTGGGCATGGTGGTGTTGATACGTATTGTCATCTCTTAGGCCAGAGGAACCAGTTCAAAATTGCTTTTTATTTTCTCAATCAGAATTCTGAAGACCTGGATCCTTGGCATAAAAATTTAAGCTAGAAAGGCAAGTTCTGCCAAGTATATATTACATACCTCCTGGCCATGGATTTTGGTAGGCTTCCTTAGAGAAATATGAAAGTCGTTTCCAATAAAGACTTATTCTGTATTTCCTTAATTGAATTTCATATTTGTACATTTTTTATTTATAAACGGTATGACTTTGTTCCACTTAAGATAGTTTAATCTAAAATATGCAAAATTAATAAAGGACACGTCCCCATTTTGTTGAGTTCTGATACTTAAAGCAAATTCTTTGCTTAGACTTTTCCTTTGTTGTCAAATGAGTTGGAGAAACTCAGTTTCTTTTGAACTGTTTTCTCAGTTAAAGAACTTCTCTTGGATGGCCTAGAGAAGTGCTGTCCAGTAGACTTTTCTGCAGTGATGGAAGTGACCTACCGTATTAGAGGTCTAATATGGTAACCAATAGCCAAAGGACACTGGATATATGGCTAGCACAATTGAAGAACTAAATAATTTATAGAGCTTCATGTGGTTAGTGGATACTGTATTGGACAGCACAGTTCTAGAGTACTTCAGTCATTTAGACAATTTCTTCTAGGTTAAAAATTCACCAAATGTATCATTTTTCAGTTCTCTTATGGATTTGATAGGTTTGGTTAGTAATTTAAGCTTATATACTTTCTTTTTCTTCTTTTTGGTTGCACCACGAGTGCAGGATCTTAGTTCCCTGACCAGGGATCGAACCTGGGCCCACGGCAATGAAAGCGCCGTATCCTAACCACTGAACCGCCAGGGAATTCCCAAGCTTGTATATTTTAGAACAGTTTTAATTCATTACCATCTCCTTATACAATAAACTGTCCACAAAAGAGTGAGCTAAAACAATTTTCCAAGTTTTAAAGTATTTCTGTGGATGCCACTTTATTTTTAATAAAAGCACTCATTAGATTTCTGCTGAAAGCTAACAGCTGGCCAATTACCAAGCAATGACCACACACTGAGTGTTAGTCTTTGGCCAGTATTGCATAAAATACTCCATAAGCTACCAAAAAGATTTGATGTGATCCCTCTTCTCAATAATATTACAGTATTGCTAGAAAGACAAAACTAGCAGGCAAGAAATAATTAAAAATCAATCAGTGCTAAACTTTATTATGCAAAATAGGAGTGAAGAAGACTTTAAAGTCTAAAGGAGCCTTAGAAATCGTGTATTCTGAACTTCAGACATGATAAAATTGTATTTTGGTGGGCTTACCCATTCAAGATTTCACAACCAGCTAAAGACACGCCCAGAACATGAATGAAGGTTCTCCTGACCCTCAATCTATTGGTCTTTCCACATTGCCTTTAAGACTTGCCTCCTAGAGGAGACTGGCTTTTTTACCATTCGCTAAAAAGAAAGCTTGAGGTCAAGCAATTATAAAGCAAATTCCATTTCAAATATCAGTTTCCTCTAGCAGAGTGTTTTCCAAACTTAATTGTTTACTTAACACATTCATAAGTTTTGCCATATCCTTTTACCACCTGTATTATTATTTATAAATACTTCTTTTATTTTTGATTTAAAATTTATTACAAGGAAAATGGAAAAACAGTATCATTTATCATAAATAAATGGTAACTGGGAAATAAATACAGGAAAAATAAAAGCTAAACTGTGCTATAAATTCCTAGGCAGACACTTCACCTTAGCCAGAGGACTGTTCTTATTAAGCGTATTAGTAAGTGTTGGAAAGCCTTAGATACAGTAGTCCCACATTACCATAAAGAGCAATCCTTTTCTTCACTTCAAGTTTTAAAACTGTGGGATTTACAAAGTCTCATTGTTGAATCTAATAACTTCTCATTGGCCCCCTCCTGGCTGTTTAAGACTATCTTAGGAAGGAATTAGCCGAGGACCCTTAGTTCGGTACCACACACATACATGTCTGCATGAATTTGTGTGTCTGTGTTGGTCGGTGGTATGGGGTTAATGGTGGTTACGCTTTCAAACTATGTAATTGTGTAAGTTTCCTGATTATTTTCCTAATTGAAACAAAGATTGTTTGATCTACTGGATGATGTTTTTGTGTTGTTATTTTTAATAGGGAAAGTAACTGTGTAATTAAATAATCTTTTCAGGATATTAATTAAATGGAATTTAGCTAGATTATCTCTCCATCTAAAAACATACAATTCTATCATTAATTAAATAAAAACAACTTCTATGGTTGATTGTGGAGCACGCAGGAGTCCATAGGTAACTGTGATTTCTGGAAATGGTTTATTAGGGGGAAAGATGACATACATTATTTCTTTAAAAAGGTGGAAAGGGCTGTCAAAGTATAGTTTTAAAAATCTTAAAAACATGACTCTCATTCAAATATCAAGTAAGGATGCATCATAGTTTATTTAACCCATCAATGAGAGAACCCTCAGGATGGTAGAGGTGGTTTAAAGAGCCTTTGAAGAACTGAGATTATATAGTTAGTTGGGAAAGGTGTGAAGAAATAAGTTTGCTAAATTAGAGAAAATACCAACAGACAATAAAATCATAACCTTTGAGTATATCTTTTCCACCAGAGAGAAATCATTTGTGTCTCTAACAGCCCAAAAACTACAAGTTAAAAGTAATTTGACTGACTCTGGACACTATAGTAAATAGTAAATCAAACAAGGGTACATTTCCCAAGAGCAGTACTTATTGGGAATCCAGGTGATTTTTTCCCCCCTGGGGATATTTGGCAAAGTCTGGAGACAGTTTTGGTCTTGGCAACCTGGAGGGTGCTATTGGCATTGAGTGCGTAGACTCCAGGGACGTTGCTAAACATCCTACAATGCACAGGAAGCCCTCCCTGCCTCCTCTCACACCCCCAATGAAGGATCACCCAGCCCAGAGTCTCCGTGGTTTTCCAGTTGAGAAACTCTGCCCTGGAAAATTAAATAACCTTTGTTAGCCCTGTTAGTGCTCCAGTTTGACATTGAAAGAACCCACAGTCATCCTCTTGCCTTATTTCCAAGTTTTGGATAATTTTTCTCAACAATGCAAACCTTCCATGCAATGCAAGTGTTTTTAATGGACACTTGAATTATAATTTCTGAGCATACCTAGAGGAAGCAGACATTGTGAGCTAGGCTAGAGCTCTGCTTTGTTTTTATATTTCTTGTCCTTCTCTTTCATTCCATGGTTGCTTTCTTACATTTGAATTTTCTTAATCTAAAAATAAATGGTGAAGAAACGTTAAAACATGCATTATCTGTCACTGTGAACATTTTAATGAAGGCTTCATTCCATTTTCTACAGGACAACATTTTTCTCAGCTGATTGTATCTTTTCCTGATTGACACTTATGATTCTTGAAAAAGAAATAGAGGCTGATGCACAATAATAGGAAAGAAGAGATATTAGTAACGCATAGATTTCCCACATTTCTTCTGACTAAATTTCCTCTACAGTTGGGAAGTTAAGGAAGGCTGACATATTCCCATAAAGAAATACAGAGTTGGGGGCATCATACCCTAGTCTTTTTCATACTTTAGAGGATTGAACTGAGAGTCAGAAAGCAAGGGCAGTCTTCTCTTATACCTCTAATATAGTGAAAAGCTAAAAGCAGAAGGAACATATATTCATAATCTACTATGATAACCCAGCAGCAGCCACTATAATTTTTGTGTGTTAATTCAGGCTTTTACTAGGTGCAGCCTCATGGATTTTCTTCTTTTTAACCTAATGTGATTTAATTCCACATATGCTTTTTGGACTGGGCCCAGGCACACCGAAATGAGGGGGAAGACTTGCTTCTGCACCAAAGGACCTCTGAGACTAGTACCTAGAGTTGTAATTATAGACAAGATGCAATTTTATAGACCAGTTTTTCACTTAATATTAGACTTTCAGCATTTTTTTTCATGTTGCCGTATTGTCTTCATGATTATCATTTTGATAGTATGATTTAGATGGGTTTAAAAACAGTACAAGTTTCCCATAGAAAATATGATATAATTTATGGTTACATTTCTATATAAGTCTTAGCAATAGGATCAAGACTCATATACAGGAGTAAGATTATCCTCCAAGTCATCTAGCAAAGTACCTGCTACTTGGTAGGTGCTCAGAAAATGTTTGTTACTTTACTTCTGTCCAAATCCTAGGATTTTTGTGCTAGAAAGAACCTTGGGTGTAGACACATTTCTCTCTTTCTTTTTTTTTTTAATCGGAAGGAAACGGAGACCTAGTTAATTTAACTGAGGCAATGTGTTGAGCTCTGAACTTGAACTTAAAAGATTGGATTCAATCCTTATCACTGCTCCTTATTGACTATGTGACATTAGATAAGTCACTTTACTTCTTGGGGAATTTTTCTGTATATTAGGGAGAACAGTTGCACTAGATAATATAAAATGTTTATTTAAGATTTAACATGTTTTGTTTCTATCCAAGATCTCACGTTAAAAAAATTGAGATAAAAATCCATGGTATACTAAAGAAAGAAAGTCTACCAAAGTTAATCTATCAAATAAGCTCACTATATAAGGAGCCCCAGAGTACTATAAAATAATACACAGAAACAGAAAAACTAACATTTTAAGAGCACACTGTGTATTAAGGATACCTTTAGATATCTTGTGTGCGTTTTCACTATTAATCTTCAATTATGCTGTCAGGTACGTGGCATGCTTTTCAGTTTATCTGAGGAAACTGAAACTCAGGAAAGTTACCATACTGCCCCAAACAGCCCATCTAGTATACTTTCTAGGATATCATGCCAGTGTCAAGAATATGGATGTGTTCATTGAAAAGTAAGTAGCAGTATTTTTCCTTCCTTAAAATCCTAGAAGGACCTTATGAGAATGGTTTTATGGACCACAACTATTGAAACAGCTCTTCAGGGAAGTAGGAAACAACTTTCGAATCTCACGTGTTTTGTTCCTGTAACAAGGAGGCCATCAAAATCATTGTCCTCATTCTTCGGAGAAATGTCAAACCTTGAGGACAGATAGCTCCTTGAACTGGGAGCCCAGTGCTTCAGTGGAAGGTGCTCCAGAACTGAGATCAGAGTTCTACGCTCTTGCTAATGACTTGGTGTGTGAGTTAGCTCAGTTCCAGGAGGCCATCTCTAAACATGAGGGAGATATACCCGATGATCTCCAAGATCTTCCACTCTGTCTTCTACCTCTCCTTGTGCATCCATTTTCTTTTGCTCTTTGCTCTTCTGTCTGAGGTGGGAGCAGGGGGTGTACAGTTCTGTTGGCGAGCTTTCCATGAATCCTCTATTTAGTAGCCTCAATCAGCCACTCTTCTCTGATTCTACAAGTCCCAAATCTTCTTAAGTTTTTGTCTGGCAACTTGCTCCTTTCTGTGACCACTTTTGGCTTCCACTCCTCCTTTTTCTCTATCTGCTCAAAAGATTTTCCAGAACTGTAATGAGAGCTCTCATCCAGAGATGGCTCTGTCCTCCTTCTCTTTTTCTTGCAGTAAGTTTTATTATCATTATGCCTTTCCAGTGATTTCAGTGTCATTTCTGGACAGAAAGCAGATAAATATATGTAGGGATACACTATGTTGTAGCCTTGAGAAAGTAAGTGGGGAGTGGAGATTATTGATAAATTGAAGTGAAAAGCAAATAATGTCGTTAGAATGTTCCAAAGGAAATGTGCCTCCAGAGGAACCCATAGATGGCTAGAAAGGCATCAAGAGGAGAAGGGGGAGTTGAGTTGAACCACAAGAGAACTGTAGACTTCTTTTGCACTGTGAGGAGCTGGATGAGATACTAAAGTCATTTATTAACTCAACAGATATTTACCGATGACGTATTATGTGTAAACTCTACCCTGGGTACCAATTCCGAGAGGACCAGTAGGTACAGCTTCTGTCTTCTATTTGCTTGTGAAATTGAGGTAGAGCCAGAGGCTTAAATAAACAGAATAGAAATGCAACACAGTTAGTGTTAATGAGAAGATATCATAATTTAGAAGTAACTAATTGCTCAAACTGAAAGGGAAAATTCTATAACACATATTCCGGTTAATATTTTGTAGAATGGATGCTAATTACTTTTAAACTAATCAGGGGTTTGAACAGTATTCATCAAAGAGTGGTTCCTATGATATGTATATAAACTAATCAGGGGTTTGAAAAATATTTATTAGAGATCGGTTTCTGTGATACATCCAATCTATGATTAAAATGTGACACAGAATTCCAAGAATCATGTTTTGAGTATCTAATCATAAGGCATACGAAATGTGGAACTTTAGAAGGAAGAGTTAATTATGGTTGGGATTCATTCTTATTTTGGAAAATATAGTAAACAAAAGGTAATGATGCATTGTTATGCACCAGCCATAACAGTTCAAGGCATGGACAGTGCTCTATAAGGAGACGCAGTTTAATGCAAAGATAATGCCTTGCAGGGGTGCGGGGGGTGAGCTCAGGCATCCCTTGGTTTAGAGGGGAACATAGGTTCTCCAAAGTAGGTAGACTCTCCTGAAGTATTCCCAAAGATCATAACCATTTCTATCCAGGCTTTGAAATAATGAGGACTGGAGAATGTAGATGGGATCTCCTGGGAGGAAAAGATAACCAAATAAAGCAAACCTATGCTCCTAACCTTGGGATTTCTCTACTGCTTACCAATCCATTATCTACTCCTACAATTCCCCTTATCTTGTAACAGGGGAGGGGCTACAGAGGGCCAAATCCACATCTCCCATTCTCTTCAAACCCCTTCCAAAGATCAGGAGAATAAAGCCATGAAATAGGAGACATTTACTCCCAGGCACTGCCTTTATTCATTTTTAATAAGAAATTGTTACCAGCACAAGTCATGCTGTTATTAATTTCAAATTAAAACTCAGACTATGTGTGACCTCTTTAAATCAGCTATTTTCCAATTCATTTATTTTGGCTGTAATTATGACTGATTGCTCAATTCTTATTGGAATAGCTAAGGTGCAGTTTAATTTTAGTTGAGGCCTTTACAAAAATAACCAGGGAATCTTTTCCACATAACTGTATAAGACACCTATTTTTACCATACAGCATTAAGATAACAGACTTGGACACCTGATATATTATTTCTCCTTACTGCATTGTGGAAAATAATTTGTCTGTCTATTTTGTGGCTATGTCTAAGCAGCTCCAACAACTTAAACTTTGTTCCATTAAAAGGAAAAAAGGAATGAAACATATCAGCCATATGTTTCTTAATGTCAGTGCTTAATTTATTGATATTGTATGTGTGTGTGCACATATACACATATACATACACACAGTCCCATATATAAACATGTCCAGAGGTTGGAAGCAAAATATTTCTTGGTAAGAAAATTTCTTAAAAAGTGTCATATCAAGGTCTGGGTTATATCCCTCGTCTGAAAAATAAGCGCCCCCCCCCCCTTTATTTCATATTGAAACTAGAAAAGAAACTTCATTGATTGTTTTTATTATGTTAAAAGCTTCAGTGTTTCTGTTTGACACTGTGTTCTATTTAAGCTCATCCTTTATCATCGGACAGAAATCCATTTTAAATATTGTTTTGGAAGCCAGATTTCTGATGCTCTCCACTGCTACTAGACCTTATTTTTGTGTGTGTGATGTACTGCACAAAATTGTCTATTGATATGAAGCAGGCTGCGGAACGATTTTTCAGCTTTGATCACTAGAATGAATCGATTTTTAACAAGCCCTCGGTATGGCAGCAGAGGCTGATGTTGTGTGTCTAACAGCTTCATTGAAGGGCTGCGTTTGATTTGCTGTTGCTAAGTGCTCTCTTTTAGTGAGCTTGTCTGTGAAGACTTCCTCAACCAACTGAAGCTCTATTATTGGGTTATAAACTGCTGTTACATGTTATCTACTGATTAAAAAATAATTACAGGCAGTCTACATTACACAGACTCATCAATTTGCCATTAGTGCTACTTGGTGTAAGCTTTGAAAATGGGAATGAAACTCAAAACTAGCTTTCCCTCTGAACATACTGATTAAAATAAAAAGGTATTTATTTGTTCATTTTGAATATACAAGGTTAGTGGCAGAATCTACAGTGATGTGGCTTTCCCTTAGTGCTTATTATACTTTGTGTTCAGGTAGTAAGTTCATTGTTGCCTTCACAGGAGAATCATGCAATTGGAAGTCTCTTTGGAAATGTCAGCATGCTAACATAATTGGAAGCATGAAATCATAAACCACTGGTTATTTATGTCCCAGTTGTGAACTATACCATGGACCAGTATGCTAAGTTGGACAATTAAAATTATCACTGGCATCCTGAAAATAGCAATATAGTTTTTCAAATCTGCACTAGGGTTGTCAGTTCCTTTTCGTTTGGTCTTTATTTGATTTCTACAGCCAGTTAACAAACCAAACTGTAAAATGTCAATAAAGACAAAGTCTTTATTTTATTTTATTTTTAATTTTTATTTATTTATTTTATTTTATTTTTGGCTGTGTTGGGTCTTCGTTTCCGCGCGAGGGCTTTCTCCAGTTGCGGCGAGCGGGGGCCACTCTTCATCGCAGTGCGCGGGCCTCTCACTGTCGCGGCCTCTCTTGTTTCGGAGCACAGGCTCCAGACGCGCAGGCTCAGTAGCTGTGGCTCACGGGCCCAGTTGCTCCGCGGCATGTGGGATCCTCCCAGACCAGGGCTCGAACCCGTGTCCCCTGCATTGGCAGGCAGACCCTCAACCACTGCGCCACCAGGGAAGCCCCAAAGTCTTTATTTTTAAAAAGAATTCTCATTTATGTTGCTGCAAGTTTTATTCATCAAAGTATATTACCCTACTTTTTCTTTTAATATCTGTTAAGGAGTTAATGCATCAGAGGATTTATGTGTTTGAGTGTGTATGTGTAGTATGAGCTCTTTGGAGCGTAGAAAGGGTTTGTTTGTCTAAGAAAGTTTTTAGCCTAGTTGTCAGGCATTTTGGCATTGTCCTTTTCTTGTTGGATTCCATTAAGAATATAATTTCCTTTAAATATATTGACAACATGACCCAGAACATTCATCATTTCCTCTTTCCATTTAAAAATATAGTTTAGCTCTTTTCATTAATCTTGAGATTTTTAATCTGGACCAAAGATTGACAATTTTAAAAGTATTTTTGACAGCTGTGACTGTCAGGAATAGAACAGAATCAACGACTAAATTGGGTAAGTCCAGGAAAACCAACCTGACATAGCAAAGAGAAAAATTATATTTCTGGTTTTAGAAATAAATATGTCAAACTAAAATAATTGCATTTGTCCTTAGCCCACTTTCCTGAGAAGTTATCAGCCACTTTCCTGAGAGGTTGTCAGCCACTTTAAGGCCATGAAAGAATTCAGATCAGAGAGGGAGCAAACATTTTGCAGTTTCACAGCATAATCATGTCATTGATCAGTACAAAAATTCTCTCTCCTATTAAAGTAGTTTAAGTTACAGCAAGAATGAAAAGAAACCAGAATCACAATAAAACTTTGCATTTTGTTTTACAGGCAAACAAAATATGAATAGGAACCAGATAATGGCAAAATTGCTTATAAATTCATACTTACCATTTTCCTTTCTTGTCTTTGCCTTTGTTTTTGTGTGTGTGTGTGTGTGTGTGTTAGATTGACCAGAATGGGCCCAAAATTCTCTTTTTTTTTTTTTCCTGTTAAATATATGATGAAGCACTAAGGGTGTTAGGTACACGAGACACCATTTGTCAATATTTTTCTTGTCAGCTCTCATTTTGCTCACTGTTAATAAGATTGATCAAAAGAAACAATTCATTGAGTTTCTGTGTTTATTCTGTTTGCTTGGGTGGTCTCTGAGTTTCTGTATTCTTTTAGGAACACATTCACATTTCATTCTTGAACATGTAAATATAGAGCAAAATTTAGGGGCTGGTCAAGAGACATGGAGTGGACTGTTTGTTTTTATGTGTCTGTTTATTCTTCAAGTTACCCAGGCATAAACAGCTCTCAACAGTCTGGCTCAAGCCTGCCTTTTGTGAATGAAACTTTGCTCAGACCCAGAACCATAAATTTACAATAATTACCTGTGCAGTTGTTACTAACAAGACCCCTTGGTCCTCTCTTGTTTATTCACCAAATCACAGATACTTAATCATTTACCGCTTACCATTTTTATCACACCTCAGAGTAAAATTAGGCACTCCCTTTAAGTCTTTTCATTTCCCTTCATTCTCCTTTGGAAGAGGAAAAATACTTTGTCCCAATGGCCACATGTTTGAAGACCATCTTTTCTTGAATAATTTTCTCAGAAAATACCCAAAGTTTCCATCACTTTTCAAAAATGGCAATTCTATTTTCCTCTCTGAATACATGTTAGAATAAAAGATACCTGACAGCTGATTAGGAAAATGACATATATTTTACTTCCTTTCAGATGAAGCCTTCTAAAAACATATTTACTTACCAGAAACAGTGACAGCCTGTCCGGCAAAAATAATTGATATCCTTTCTGGTTATTGTAGAAGGGGAACAATGAAACGAGAAAGACCTTTCTCATACCTTCCGAGATGAAGAAGCTGGAAGAAATTGTCGTTAAATTAAGGTTTTCTTTTGGGCACTCTGGCCACTGACACATTCTTGAAAAATTGTAGGAACTCTTTGCCTCACTGGTGTTAATAATTAGGCTTGGTTTGCTGTTTTCAAATATTTCTTCCAGGGAAACATGCATATTCTGTCTTTGAGGTAGGGTAAAAATATTCAAAAATTAGCAGGTTTATACATCACTATGTATCCCTGAAATATCATCCCAACTAAATATAGCGCATCTTCAGTAATTCAGATTAATTTATTCAAAAGTCTTTTCTAAATGAAACCTCATTTGCTTTTGAATGAAATTTGAACTGGAATGTTGGTTCCAGTAGTTATAAGCTAAGTAATTATAAGGAAGACCATCACACTTTTTGGAATTTTTACTTTTGAGGTATATAAAACAGATGGGTTGTAGTACTCACTTCCTAGAGTTTTTTGTTGTGAGGTTTATCTGCATTCGTGTAACTATTATTAATTGTTATGAGATACCTCTAAAGAAATGTAGTTTTGGCACTTATTTGTACAAAGAGCAAGAATGAATATATATCTATCCATATATATTTGTATATTCTGAGAGAGGGTCTGTCTGTTCTGCATTAAGAAATAAATAAAATCTGATTTTTTTTCAAGGAGCCATAGCCAAGTCAAAATTGTTCTTTTAAGCACCACAAACATTTTCAAAGGAATATTTACAACATAATTTCGTAAAGATTTTGTCATAAATCCCTTTTTCTTCTTAACACTTCAACCTAGTCTAGAACAAACCATCATCTGCAGAGGTAGTGTATATGTTTTCTTGTTTTTTGAAATGCAATAACAAATCAGTGTGGCTTGTTTTAAAGCTTGGTAGAGTGTGCTGATTCACCGCTCTAGAAACCCTGATAAATCTACGGCAAACCTAGGAAGCAGGCACTGAGCTACTCTGCCACATTCCGTGTTTTCTAGGCACTGTGGAATATCTTTGTTTCTGTATTAAAGCATCCTGTCATACGTACATCCTTCTGTGGCAGATGCCATCTGGTCAGAGTGTAGTTGTAGGGCGGCTGTAGAAGTCATGCTTTGTTGACCTAATGGAAGCTCTGTCTTCAGAGAAGTAGAAAATTGGTTGTTTCTATGGGTTATAAAGTTCCAAGCCATTGCTTGCCACCTGAGAGCATTAATCCCATTATATTGGTTGTTTCCATAGTTCAGGAGGGGCTTGTCAGAGTGATAACTGGCCCTGTCTCTTCTCCAAGCCATTAGGTAATAAATTGGATATAATGTGTAATTTCTCAGGGTACTTTTTTTTTATATAATGAAAGATGTTATGTTAAATTCTCTGCACTCAAATGTTCTTCAGCCATCTCATATAATCTCACGTTTTTCTGACCTGTGAAAACGGCAAAAACTCCCAGTTTTCAGGAGAGACTCCATTTTGTCACTAGGTTTATTTGTTTTCTCCCTTTAAGAATGTTTGACTTTGGGGAATCACATGTAGGGTTTTTGACTTGATTAGATGTACATATTATTAAATCTGCCCTTGACCTGTAACTCCTAAATAGCTGTTCAATTTTTAATGAATCCTGAGAAATCAGGAATTTTGCTTAAACTTTGTACTGTCAAGCTAATAATTTTTTGATGGACATCCCTTACAATCTTGAAGTTTAACATTATAAGTCATAAACACATTAATTGAAACATTGAATATGTACATAAACTGTTTCTTGAGATACTTGTTAAAATGTTTCATATTTTCCAGCATATTATAACCTGTAAACACATTCAGTTATATTATTTCACTTATTCTTTATTATTGTTTGTCTCA
Organism: Eschrichtius robustus; assembly: GCF_028021215.1. Lineage (NCBI taxonomy): Eukaryota > Metazoa > Chordata > Mammalia > Artiodactyla > Eschrichtiidae > Eschrichtius > Eschrichtius robustus. The sequence continues at coordinate 48,794,516 of NC_090829.1, forward strand.
GTATGGAAATTGAACTATTTGTTTCATTTGTGAATTGAGGAGATTGAAATGAGAAGGTTGACTTGATCATTGAAAGATCATATGACAGTTATTGGTTAAAAAAAAACGCAAAAAAAAACCTAGAGTACAGATGTAGTTAAATATCATCTCTGCTATAATACACTGAAAGTAATACATAGTTGCTGTTATCAGAGAGGTATTTTATGTAATATGTCAAGCTTGCTTTCTCGATAACTGTGGCTATTTACTGCTTTCTGATAACATGAATGAATCATGGGGCTGAAGAATTTTACAAATACTGTCTGTCCAGTTTACCCATTGCCAAAATTTCAGGTTTAGAATCTGTCCGGTTGCAAGTATAGGCATTCTGTGCTACTGCACGAAAAAAAATGTGACTAGGGACTTTTTCTTGAACCGCAGCAACAATGACAAATTTCCACTGAATTGTTAGATGACTGTACACAAAACAATGATATTTTATGACATATCAGAGCAAATTCTAAAGCATCCACCATATTACCAGTTGCAATTCACTGCAGTATTTTTTTTCTCCCCTAGGAGAACAATGTAATTTCTATCATTGTAGGTTCTCAAAGAGAATTATAACTGAAAAAGTTACAGAGTTTTCTATCAAAATTTCACCAACCTTTTGCATCCCCCTTGTTTTGGTTGAGAATCAAAGAAGGGAAACTGTGTTCCCAGTGGAAAAGCCACAATGAAGTCTTTCTGTAGAAGCCAAAGTTAACATGATGCCAACAGGCAGATGGAACCCAAGTCTGAATGAGAAAATCCTGAGCCAGGCCTCTTGCTGTGGCTCTAATACAGCCCTGTTGTGCCCTGATTTCCTGTTTTTATTACTGGGATTCTAGTTATTTATGAATTGAATTCCCATGTAGTAATCTTGCTGTTATTGTAGAATGCCACATGATATTTTGTGCTAAGTCCATAAATGACTCATGCCACCACTTTATTTACTTTGGGTTTGTAATCTCTGTGCTTTTACCCTTTTTCTGACATTTTCCAAGTCTCTCCCTACACATCAGCTGGCCAAGAAGCAGTGCTTGCTTTGAGCAATTGACAGTCGGCTACTGCTGCAGGCCTAACCACCAATTCCCACCGCAGGGCACTGCCCACCCCAGGAAGAGATTTTGCTTTCAGTCATCTGACACTTTAGTGACTTTAAAAATTACTCCCAGGATTTGGACTTCTTGCAGGTAATTCTTAGAGAAACATGAAAAAATATTGGTTGTTTGAAGCTTAAATTTAAAAATAAGGAGAAGCAATAAAGCAGGATTATTTGAATTGGAGAAATAGAGGTGATTTCAAGAAGTCATGGAATAAAATTCTAATTCAGAGGCTTTCAAACTCGTTTGACCAAGATTCACAATAAGAAATACAATTTACAGTGTGACTGCTTATATTCATCTATATACTACAATTGAAACCAAAGTTTTATAAAACAATATTTATCCTTATTTGACAACAGGATTGTCAAAGTATAATATTTTTAAAGATATGATTTTCATACCAAAATAAAATGAACACATGTAAAAGATTCCATTCAGCTTATTAATTAATGAGGGAACCAATACGATGTTGAGATTGGCTAAACGATTATTTGAGGAGCTGAGTATTTATAAGCAATTTAATAAAAGACGTTAAGATGGCTGTTAGATACAAAACTGGCTAATGTGCGTACAATCAATCATAACTTTTAGGGTTATCTTTTCTACTGGACAGAAATCATTTATGTAGCTATTATACAAACATCTACAAGTTAATGTGTACTTTCACTGGATCTGGGACCCTTCGTCAGTAGTAGAGTCAAACAAAGTTTATTCCTCTAAGTAATTCTTGGCCAGACCTCTTAAATAATACCCTCATATGATGTTGAAAAGCACAGTGCACAAATGTTTTACTCATTTCTTCCAAATTTGGCTAATTTTTCTTAATAAGATTTACTCTGATATTTTTTATTGTGTTCTGTTTCATTTTTGAAAGCTGATACATCTTCCTAAATTGTTTTCATATGATGTAAGTAGTTCACGACTTGGTTTAAATACTACTACACCAATGTTCAAATAGGACACCCCCGAACACTGCCAGACGGAGGCAAGTTTTTTTTCTCTGTCTTATGAATAAAAAGCTAAGGGGAGAAGGTAGAGGAGAAGAAAAAGCCTCAGCCGGCTGTCTTCAGGGACCTCAACATTCTATAAAGCGACATGACTGTTAATAAAAGTCATAATTCTTTTCTCCCACAGAGCACATATTTTGCTTATGTTGCAACTTAGGCTCTTTTCCTCCTGATTAGAGTAGAATTTAGACAACTTTGTAGAGTTTTTACAGCTATGGGAGAAGGTGAATTAGTTATCTGGAACCACTGCCTCATTTCACAGAGGAGGAAACTGATTCAGAAAGCTGAGGTGACTGGCTCCATCACCCAGCAGTTCCATGGGGAAGCCCAACAGGTAGCCATGGCATAAAGAGGATGGACACTGCACTCAGAAGGGTGTGGGTGACAGTCACCAGACAGAGGACCTCAGGTAAAGCTCTTGTCTTCCTGGTCTGAGCTGCCTTATCTCTAAAATAGAGAGAGCTGTAATGAGAATTAAAGGATGGACGACATGTAAATGTCTTTGTGAAACAAGCACTCTGAAAATGTAAATTCTAGTCACTTTATCCAGTGTACATTTTTCCATCCTTGGATACCATCTAACATATAAGATCTAAATGTTGACCTATTTGCACATATTTACCAATAGTTGAGATCATGGGTACACTCGTCTACACACAGTTCTATGTTAAGTATTTAAAGATGTGCTCGTTATTATTGCTAATAGGTCATCACTTTAAAATGCTCTAAAATTTGCAAATTAAAGAGCACCATTCTGATAAAATGTACGGTTCTTATATAAGGCTTTCCACCTGTGGAGGCTTCTAATTATGCTTCCCATGCATAAAAAAAATGCAACTAGAAAAACTGATAAATGGCCAACAGTTACTTCTCTGCTGATTATACAAAATTTCATTATAGTAGAACATTTAACAGTTTAATTCTGAGCTCTCTCAGGAATAGTCTGTAAAATGTTTTGCTTAGGTCTCTTTTTAAGCACTGAATTCTCAGCTTAAATAAAAGGTACATCAAGCCTTTGCCATAAGCAAAGTTAAGTCATTAAATCACAAGAAGTGAGCTTGAAGATGACAGGTAAAGACAGAAGAAATAAACACAATTAAAACATGTCTGAGGGGGCTTCCCTGGTGGTGCAGTGGTTGGGAATCTGCCTACGAATGCAGGGGACACGGGTTCGAGCCCTGGTCTGGGAGGATCCCACATGCCGCGGAGCAGCTGAGCCCGTGTGCCACAACTACTGAGCCTGCGCGTCTGGAGCCTGTGCTCCGCAACAAGCGAGGCCGCGGTGGTGAGAGGCCCGTGCACCGCGATGAAGAGTGGCCCCCGCTTGCCGCAACTAGGGAAAGCCCTCGCACAGAAACGAAGACCCAACACAGCCAAAAAAAATAATAATAAATGAATAAAAATAAAACATGTCTGAATGTTTTCTTCTCTCTTTCTCATTCTTAGACAATAATTGCTGAGATGGAAATGAGACAGCTTTACTGCAAAGGCTACTCTCTTGATTCCTAAGAGATATGTTTTAAAATACCCTATAAATATTAGGAAAAATACTCTAGGTGTATTTATGCCTTTTACAAAGTGCTTCAGACAGCTGAAGTAATGGGTCTCTTGAGTGGTCTCTTTTTCAGTGCTTTCTTCCCCCTCCACCTCCTTCGCTGGTTCTTCTGATTACATGAGAGAAAAGAAAAGGCTTCATTTAGGCACTAATGTGTCTATTGTACTTGCTGCTTCAACACTGGGCAGGTGCTATCCTCCTGTTTTATAACTAGAAAAGCAGGCCCCAGACCGATCATCTTGGGACCTCTGCAGACAGCAGAGTGGTGCCAGGACATGTGGAGAAAGAGTCTGCATCTGAGAACCAGCAACGCTGGAGCCTAGGATGAAAAACCAGGGACCATTTATTAACAACTTTGCAGCTTGAATTCAGAAGGTTTATATGCCATTATAATCCCACGAATCTTCCTTTGGTTTCTCCATCATGTGACTTAAATCACCACTTTGCATACCATTTCCTGTTGCTAACTTTTAGGATCTAATTTCCTTCCCTTCTAAGGATGCTGGGGGAAGATTAGTTACTTCATTTACACCTGGAAACACTTCTTTCTTTAATTCCTACTAAGATATTCTGACCCTCTGCTATTGACCCTTCTTGGACATACTCCTGTTCTCCTCTTTACCCCATGCTTCAGCCACAGTACATACCACATACTTTCCTGCCCATGCAAAGGGAAGGCATTTGGTGTAGAGTAGGTCATGGGCTTGGAATCATTTCAACCTGTGCTTGATTCTGGGCACTTACCAGCTGAATGACCTTGTACAGGAGGGAAAATACTTTCTCTTCTACCCTCTTATGTTCAGTATCTGGGGAACTGCAAATTAAACTGTCAAAAGACAGACAAGCAGGATAAATGGTTTATTACATAATATACATGTGGAGGCCTTCATAGAAAAACAGTGACAACCCAAAAGAAGTGGCTGGAATCTGGGGATTATATATCATTTTAACAAAGAACAATAAATTTTTAGAAAAGTGACAAGACAAAGGAAAAGAGGTTTAGGTTTTTAGGGATGGCAAACTGTGAGAAGGTAAATATACAGGGAAACTAACGGGAGAGAAGAGTTGTCTGTAAAGTTTGTTATGATACCCCTTAGTGCCACCTCTGGATACTAAGGGCATAAAAGTCTAGTGTAGGCAAATAAGGGGAGGGCAGAGTGGAGAGCTTTGTTTTGAGTCTGCTGTTTCTCAATTGCTTTCAGTGCCAAATAATCCCTCTGCCAAAGTGGTGTATTTTAACGTGGTATATTCTGACCCCCTTCAATCTTAACAAGGTTACTCACTTCCTGGAGTCTCAGCATCGTACTGTGTAAAAGGAAGTAAAACCCCAGGTGATTGTTGTGGGAATAAATGCCTCTTACCCACTGCCTTTGCAGTGCTCTGCTCCCTTTTCAAAGCTTCTGAGAAAAGTGTTTCTGTCCTAATGTTCCTGGATTTTTACTCTTCATTTTCCTTCATCTTTTCTCTCTCTCTCTCTCTTTTTTTTTTTCCTATTAAGTTAACTTAATATCTTCTAGTTGGGCAATCCTACTTAGAGGTTGTGGGGGGGTTGGAAGAAGCTGAAGGGAGATAAAGACAAGTGTTAGGGGATGAGGAAATTTCAACATTTACAGTTTTTGTCCTGCCCCATAAACCCATAGTAGCCACGTAGTAACCTTGCCTATAATACCTCTTTTAATCCTCCATTTCTTCCATCCACAAACAGTGCGTTTCTCTAAGTTTCTGAAGACCCAACCCAGATTTTCTCTCTTTGTTGAATGTATTTAAGCACCACGGTTGGAAGTAAGTTTTCTCACTCCAAACTTTAATAGAGGTTTCTTTTTAGATGTTATATATTTTTATTGTCTTGATTACTTTCCATACTTTAGGATGGGTGCATGTCTTAAGTTTCTTGTTTAACTGACCTGTAGAATGACCTCTCTCCCAGTGTTTTACAACATGAGAATTAGATAAATGATTGCACTTGAGTGGTTGAATTCAGTTCTAGAAATAGAAATATTAGATTTAACTAAGCCTTATGGATGACCAGCATCCTGATACTGTCCTCCCATCACTAAGTGTTATAGAAAGAAAAAAAAAATCTCTGAAAGATGAATTCATCCCTCAGGCCCACGTTGGCTCTCTCCTTGCCACATAGGTTGCCCATTGTGCCAACAATTCAGCAGTGTGAGAGATGATTATTTTCCTTAGATGTTTTTATTGATTCACTGCTTGGTAGCAATTCTGATCACTGCTGATTTAGCCAGAATTCAAATCAGGAACCTTACAGTGAAAGCTGCTATACCGTCACTAAATGTGTGAGGTCCTTCATCTTCCAGTTTGGAAGTTTCAAATGAAGCTCTTTTTTTTCTCTCACATTTCACATACACTGTGTTTAAAGCTAGAGCAGACCCCTCAAATCTAACCTTTTCTTGAATTTTAGAAATTGAATAAGAGGAAGTCATAACTGATTTCATTTCAGCTGAATTTCCCATAGGAGGGCCGAGGAGAGTTGTGGATCACGTTTTATGTCATTCGATGAGAATGAACCCATGATAATCTATGGTTTAAAGCAAGATACATTTCCCCATTATGGCAACTGGGTTTTGTGTTAAAATATGACACTTTACTACAGGTCACTGCTTTATTTCTTCAAGACTTTTGGTGAATTGCCTTTTTCAAAACACCAAGAACACATCTGTACATTTTACTTCTTTAATGACCAAAAAGGACAATGTGCCCTATATTCAAGGAGAAGAGAGTTATTCTTGGTGAGAAAATGAATATATATATTTGAAATTAAACTGTGATTCAGTTATCTAGAGGATTAGCCAATAAATCCCTCTGTGTTCCGATAATTGATTCCATTTGCAATTTGAAATTTTGCAAACAAAACTCACTTGCTACTTTCTTGACACCACTGACTTTGTACAGTTAAATTCATGTGTATGCCTCAAGGGAAAAAAAAGGAAAACATGTCTTTCTTTTACCATCTATCTCTGTCTTACCATAAATTTATATTCATTGTGATTTTTCTTTTACGGGAAGGTAAAGCATGAATGATTTTCCTTGTAACATAAAAAATTCTGATTTAATTGTTTTTAATAGTTGATTCTGTTTTCTGACTTCAATTGTGTTCTTCTTGACAAGCACCTATTTCCCGATCTCCCAGCCACCCCCGCTTTCCATCCTGCAGCTTGACAGGAAGACATTAAAAGACTGATGAAAAACTGCCTTATGCCTCTAGCACTCTGCATTTTACCTTAACAGTTATTCAATAATTATTTGTAAAATGAGAGCTTAATTTTCACTTTTATGTAAGACTTTGGTGTTTGGCAGACGGCAAGAGATTGAAGGTGGTAGCTTACACAGGCAACGTAGGGCTGGTGAAACAGTACACCAAACACCAGTGAACAGCAAGGCACGGGGAATAGAGGGATGGATGCATTTGTGCCCCTGACCTGGAAACCTTAAGAACATCATCTAGCCATCCAGGATCACTGGATTTGTGTGATCCATGAGGTTAGAGACTAACCCTTCCTTTGTTCTTGTCCTCGTATAGCTCATGCATCTGACACAATACCCGGCTTGGGGGCATAAAAAAATGTTATTAATAAACTTACTATTAATACAAACAGAAATAACATTGTCTAGATGCAAAATGGAATTAAATGAGTCTCCTTTTAATCTCTGAGATACTGTAAGTTATTCCAGAGTGTTTTTTTGAAAGATGATTTTCTTTTGATGGAAGAAATGTTCATAGGGGAAAAAAAAGACATTAAGGCTATCTGGATAATTACAATAGAATCAAATAGCAAAGTTACCTGTTTATTTATTTTTAATCTTGAGTGGCATGGCAGTAGCTCACACTGTGCAATAAAATATTTGGCGACACAGACACAGAAGGACTTTTAAAATTTCTATTTTGGGAGCAAAAGTAGGATATCTGATCAGTGCGGCACCCTTTAAAATCATTCAGTTGATGCCTGTGTGTTTAGGGAGAAAAGAAATGAGGAACATGAATAGATTTCCTGAGAGAGTTAGAGTGAACAGTGATTAAGCTTAGAACATAAAATTACCATTTATGATTAGTTCAGTTCAATTAATTCCATCTGTCTATCCATCCCTTAATTCATTTATTCAATCAACCAGCATTTATTGAAAAACCTATTTTGTGTCAGGCTCTGTGTAAAGCTCTGGGGATCCAGGAATCAAAGACTCCATCCAAGAATTAATAGTCTTGCAGTGAAGTCAAAGATGTAATTGCAGTACCTGAGGGTAGCAGGAGTTTTCTGCTAGGGAATACCAGGGGGGTCGGGGAGCACCTAGGGCAGGCAGTGGTGCAGGCTGTTAAGTCACAGATTATGCAAGAACCACGTGGTAGGCAGGATGACCATGTGCCTAATGGTGACCAAAACATAGTCCCCACTGAGATAGAAAATATTCCCTGCCCTCAGGGAGCTTACAATTCTTATTTCTTTTAATTTTAATGCATATGTTTGTTGGCAATCATCTTTGAAGATATTTTTAGCTCTGAGTAGTTTTAGTGAAGTTTCTCGCAATAAACACTGGATATGTAGTCCTGGTTTTCCACTTGCTTGTTTGTTCCAAGATTCCTGGGTTTGCACACCACCATTCCCCTCCACCAAAGACTTCCATAACTATTATGATTTTTGATCAATGCTGTATTCAAAAGTCACCCAGAAGTACAGCAAGAAAATCCACCCAACGAATGTTAAGTTGGATGAGTGCAACATATTCATAAATTTTTGAAATGCTGTAATCCTGTTTTCCCAAGAAAACTCTTGCATTCCTGTCTTAATTAAATCTCTCAAAAGCAAGCAGTTTTCTGCAGGATGTAATCCATTCATTCAGGTGTGAAAGGACAGAACCTATTTACATATTCACAATCCTGATAGCCATGTCTGGGATAAAATACTTTTATTTCTGAGTTGTCTGGGTTCTGCAGATATTGCAATTACTATTGTATAGTCAAGCTTTCTCCTAAAAGACTCATTTAGGGCAGTTCTGAAAAATACCAGAAATTCGAAAATAGATTGTAAGCTCTTGGGGCAAAGACTATGTTTTGATTTCAGTTCTCTTTACTGCTCTGAAAGTGCTGTGTATGCCTAAAGCTGCTTATAAATATGTAAATAAAATAAAATGATTAGCTGAACTGGGATAAAGAAAAGAGACTCGTATAAAAGAACATTTATGAGAGGAAGTAACCAGATTTTAGAAAATACAGCCACTGGGAGAGAATGTTCTGGATTATATAGCTCTGGTTGTATTTTCTTAGACTCATCGCAATGGGAATAATATTTGTTTGAAGTTACACCAATGGCTTTCAGTGAAAGAGGCTACAAGCACACCAGTAATTCAATACATGGCAAGTCGAGTAATTACAGTTCTGAGTGAGTTGTTCAGTCACTTGTAGGGGGTCAATGGCAGAACACTAAGGAAGGGGAAACTAAGGAAGGATCACAATTCAGAGAGGGGAAAAACAGACACACAACTGAGCTTAGCGTATTTGAGGAGACTATCCCAGGGGCACTGACTCTCAGAGGAAAAGTGGTGTGCAACAGTTCTGGGAATTTCTTTAAAAGTAAAAAATATGACAGTATTAAAGGCAAAGCATAGAGATAACCATGCTGATGCAAAGAAAGATAAGAAAACCAGAGCATCGGGCTGTTTTTAAGATCTGAAATGCAAAAAGCAATTATCTGCTGAATAGAACAAGGGCAGATCAGCAAGGACAGAGGAAGGAAACAGCAGAAGCCTGCAGGGCGGTCAGAGGGGCCGGGACACAAAATGAGGTCCAATTAGAGCAGGTCAGCAAGGAGAAGGAACCAGCCTTTCATAACACATTTGAAACAAGAACAAGACCGAAGGAAGTACAGGCTCCCCAGTTAATAAGGAGAGGAAACAACATGACACAGAGAAGGCTTAGGTTTTATATCTATTTATTTTTAGATTATGAGCAAGAAAATAAACATCTACACTAAGAGACTAACTACAACCCACAAATAGAGGCTCACCGGTAGACATTACAGGAAAGATCAAGCAATTAAAACTTTCCTCATTTTAGCTAAATGCAGTAGATTATCTATAATAATCAGTGAGGTGGATGAGAGTATTCTTTCTGAAGAGTACATTTCTACTGAGTCGTTTAAGCTCAGACAAAATTCTGCAAATCAGAGGTTTGAGAGACCTTTTGGGTGAAGTAGCCCATTATTATCAAAGAGCTAGAGATGAAATCATTGTAACTGATTTTAAATGTAGGAGATGCTGGGAATATGTACCTTTTAACCAAATTTCTTTCCATTCTTAGAAAGAAACTGGACCATTTCTTCCCAAGTATTCAGGTGTCAATTAGTAATAAATATAAGGTTCGCATTAGAAAATTAGACGAACTATCTTTTTAAAAATATTTTTATTGGAGTGTAATTGCTTTACTGTGTTGTGTTAGTTTCTGCTGTACAACAAAGTGAATCAGCTATATGTATACCTCTATCCCCATATCCCCTCCCTCTTGCGTCTCCCTCCCACCCTCCCTATCCCACCCCTCTAGGTGGTCACAAAGCACTGAGCTGACCTCCCTGTGCTATGCGGCTGCTTCCCACTAGCCATCCACTTTACATTTGGTAGTTTATATATACGTCAATGAACTAAATATCTTTTAAGAAAATTACTGAGCTTTAAATAGGCAATGTGTCTGTGTTTAACTTTATATTATTTTCAATTAATACAGTACAAAGGATAAGGTGAGTGATAATGTTTTATATTTAGAAATGCAAGAATATCTGAAAATGGTATGAGTAGATGATCCCTAGCCCCTTCATGATTAACAAATTTTATTAAATATTTATTAAGCCTCTCCTATAAACATGTAACCAGTTTATCGAACAGCTGAACTCAGTAGGATAGTAATATGGAATGCTTTTTTTTTTCCCAATCTTCTCCTTCAAGCGCATGTTTGTGTCTCCTTTTGTAACCTCTTAATGTGGAGAGGTAGAAGACTGTGGTGATTAATAGAGGGGACCTGAACTGCCTGGTTCCAACATATGCTAGTTGTGTGACTACAGGGAAGTTACTTAACTTTTAGTGCATCCGTTTCCACATCTGTAAAATGGGAGTGATAATAGTGCTGGAGAAGGAAAATATTTTCCTCTACCCTTCTATGTTCTTCTGGCTGGTCTAAGAATTAAATTGACAGGAGACAGATTAACAGGAGAAAATCAGTATTTTAATTACGTACATACAGGGGGCCCATAAAAAAAATGAGACCCAAGGAGACGTTAGGCAGTTGGGGCTTATATGTTACCTGAAAGGAGAAGGGATAGGGGTTTGGGACTTCAAAGGGGAAGAAAACAATTTATAGGAAGATGGGAACAACAAATGTTTGGTCAACACATGTTTGCTATGATGCAGAGACAATGAGACACAGAGGGGACTTGGTCAAACAGGCCTTGCTGAGTTCTGCCCCATCTACGACACCATGCTCTGATTCCTTATGGTTGGCTCTGGTGATGGCTCCCTTCCTGGGATAGGTCCCCTATCTCAATCCTTTAATGCTGTTAAGGGGGAGGAAGTAAATGCTCTTCCTGAACTTTTTGTTTCTTAAAAGCAACCAGTCTAAAATAATCCGCATGCCAAAGAGACACATTTTGGGGTGGTAAATTTAGCTCTCTTACAATTACAAGAGTCATTTAAAAGATTGTTGTGAGGATTCATTGGATTACTCTGTTTAAATCGCAGTGCCTAATATGTTCAATGTTGGAGAAATGTTAGCTATAGTATTATCTCAGTGAAATTCTATATTTTCTAGTCATGTTCAGTTATTGGAAACTCAACTAATATTTTTAAAAATTCTAATCCCATCTCTTTTCTTCTAGGTTTGACCCTAGATTTCAGGGAGCTGCTTTAAAAAAGAAGGCAAGATCTCTTTCAATCTTCTTTTGGGTTTTAACTCTTCTGACATTGAGACAAGCATTTGAGTTTTGGGGCAGAAGGCAAGAATGCCCATGAGAAAGCCAGACTTGGGGTTCCTGCCACATTGAGGGGATTGACACAGTAGGTAGTGGGGAAAAGCAGGAACTGTATGCAAGAGCCCCTTGCCTGGCCTTCTCAGGGGGCACACGTGTGTGTTCTTGGGGGAGGTTGCTGTGGGAATTCCCCAAAGCCTAGTTGCTTGATGGAGATTCTGGCTCCTGCTTGACATCTTTGACTCTCTGTAACACTTGCTTGTCCTACTTCCTCTTAACTGGTGAACACCATAGCTGGGGTTTCCTCAACAGGCAGGCCACAGTCTTGGGAAGGCATTGGTCACACAGCCAGGACGTATTTTTCTCGAGGTTTCTCAGCAATCATAAGCTTTCTGCTTATAAAGGTTGGGGGCCACTGGGTAGCAAACCTAATGTGAGAACCTCTTAAGAAGACCTAACTGTTGGCAGTTCTTTCCAGAACACAGGATGCTCAATATCTGTTTGGTCTTAGTTTGGGGGCTAGTCACCAATTCCAGGGCAACAGGAAAAGTCCCCTGTCAACTTGTCACAAACATACAGATTCAATAGTTTGAGGCCAATTTACTGATAGTAGTCTTTTAACTTTAGAGATTCTCTTTGTTTCAGTCCCCTCTGCTGTTGCCCAAGTAGACCATTCCTTCTTTGGGTACTGCATATCTGATTTATCACTCTCCACCTTTGAGTCTCATTTATGAAACTCATGTTTAATGACATCTTGGGGATTCCCATTAAGAACAAGTGATGCAGAATTACTTATGTGGGTAATTTCAAGATTACAGTCTATTACAGTTTTCCCAGCCCACACATATGGTTTAACTCCATTAAATATGCTTGAATAGCAGGTGTTTTTAAAAGATGTTTATTTATTGGATTTATGGGCAAAAAGGATAAGATTGAGAAGGTTCCATTCATTGGTTCCCTGTTCCTGCACCCCTGGCCCCATGTGTCCTCTCACATATCTGAATATGATGGATGAATATGCTTGATTATGAGGCATACGGCTCCTCTTATATCACTGCTTGGCTCCTTTCATCCATTTTTTGCATCTCTAAGAGAGAGATGGAACAAACAGTAGGTAGGGGCCCGTCATTATATTACTGGAAGAAATGTATCATTAGCTGCAACTTCTCTGGAAAGGACACAGACTCTTTATAATTCTCATCCCAGAACTCTGTTGGTTCTGGGTAAAGCCAGCTTTTCATTGGTCCCTCTCCCTTATAACTATTACCCTTGAAAAACGTTGTTTTATCCTTAATTTACTTTCTTCGTCCTAAAATTCATGTGGAAGAAAGGAGATCTGATACTGTATCTTATTTGAAAAATTATGTTTAATGATTCAGATCTTTAAAAATATGGCCTTGGCTCCTAACTTCCTTTAGTTTTTGTAAACAAGATGGGAAATACCCGTGAGGAAAAGTTTCTAATATAGACTGAAATCTGCTTCAGCTTTTGTATTTTAACTGCCAAGTTTCGGTAATAAAATAGAGAAATTTAAGAAGTCTTTTCAACAAGACACTACCGTTTCTCTGGATACTTCCTGTATTAATTCATTATACCAACTTTTCCTTTGATATTGAGTGGTAGTCCCTTCTCAATTTAAGTCTGGTGTAAGAAAATTGGGAAATAACCCTTTAATCCTGGAGGACTGATTTCATTAAAGATCTTATTACGCATTGGTGATCCGGCCTTGCCCTCTTAAGTACGGCTCAGAGATGACATTGAGAAACTGTTCCTGTCATTAGAAGTCAGGTCTAACACAGTTGCAACTCCCAGAGGCACGGAAGTGCAGAGTCATGCCAGAAGACTCAAAATTAGATATTAAAATTCTTGATTTCTACCAGTTTAGAAAACCACTCAGTCTCTCTGGACCTCAGCCCCAGATGGAGTTCAGTAGCTCTTTTCGTTGCTACTACTTTAGTTGGGGTCTCCACTCAAAATTAGTCCCATATTTTGTCATTTGTATTCCCAAATAATTGTTACAATGCTGTAATGATAGCTAATATTTACTAAGTATTTACTATGTGCCAGGCACTGTGTTAAGTACTTCCAATGCATGATCCCAGTTAATCCTTGAGGTAAGTAATATTTTATATATGAAGAAAATGTTAGAGAAAATAAGTGTCTCCCTCAAAGCCTAAAAGTTTATGAGTAGTGAGAATCCAGGTCTTTTTGGCTTCCAGGTCCACATTTTTAAACAGATTACAAATATTGCTGTTAAAATTATTTGGACTGTGTTCCTTATTTCTTTATCAATTAGATCATTTATTAGGATGGGACAGGATAAGGCTGAAAATTTTACTGACAGCTTTTCAGATCTACATTGCAAAATAATATTTCTTGACTGTGTCTCTCTGATAGTCCAGTAATTCTTCATTGTATATTTGAATGCTGTTTCACATATCAGAGATTCAGGTTCTCTCATAGAACAAGTCATCCACCTCATGGATGATGTTATGTGTTTAATTTATTCAGTTTACATTGTTTTATTCAGCTCTTCTGTTTTTTGCTCAGTTTTGTTGCTTCAGTTCTGTTTCTGTTGACATGTTCTGTTTTCTGCCCTCAATGTCCTAGGGCTTGATCTGTTTATGTTTGTCCCTGTGGTTCAGTCCGTTGCCAAACTTTTACTAAGTATCTGAGGCAGTGTTGTTAACAAGCGATTTTAAATTACTACCTGAAAATGGTACTTATCTGTTGTTAATGGGGCAATAGCAAATGAAAAGAAAATTCTTAGAAAATGCCAATTTATGTTTTAGGGAAATTGTTTAGTCTTTTTATTAACCAGGAACAAGTATAGATGCTATTGTTAATGACAAGTGGTACCATTCACAGTGATCCTGCCATGTGCCAAGTGGCTCACGTGGAATATTCTGTTAAAGTTGCTGTTACCCTAGGGCTTCTCTTTTTCCTATAGTTATGCTCTTATTCTTGACACAGCAGCAGCTTCCTTGCAGTAGAAGAATCATAAATCGGGAGTAGTTTCAATAAACCAGAGAGAAAAAGAAAGAACAGGGAACAAAGATTTCCTTTTGTGAGCACATACTCTGCTGACTACAGAAAACTTCTTTTTCTAGCCCTCCCCAAATACCTAAAGGAACCTGAAATCTTGAGGTCACACAGACTAAGTCTGAGCAAATCCAAATCTGCTAATGTCTATGTTTTTTAAAGCTGCTTTTGGTTAGTCTTGCCATCATTTTGCGAGAGGAATTTTCTAAAATAGATTCAGATTTGGGGGGGATTCTTGTGTGTCTATTAGACAACTGTATACAATGTGTGCATCATCTTTTCTTTTTTTCTTTTATTTATTTATGTATTTATTTATACAGCAGGTTCTTATTAGTCATCAATTTTATACACATCAGTGTGTACATGTCAATTCCAGTCGCCCAATTCATCACACCACCACCCACACCCCCCCACGGCTTTCCCCCCTTGGCGTCCATACGTTTGTTCTCTACATCTGTGTCTCAACTTCTGCCCTGCAAACCGGTTCATCTGTATCACTTTTCTAGGTTCCACATACATGCATTAATATACAATATTTGTTTTTCTCTTTCTGACTTACTTCACTCTGTATGACAGTCTCTAGATCCAGCCACGTCTCAAAAAATGACCCAATTTCGTTCCTTTTTATGGCTAATATTCCATTGTATATATGTACCACATCTTCTTTATCCATTCATCTGTCGATGGGCATTTAGGTTGCTTCCATGACCTGGCTATTGTAAATAGTGCTGCAGTGAACATTGGGGTGCATGTATCTTTTTGAATTATGGTTTTCTCTGGGTATATGCCCAGTAGCGGGATTGCTGGGTCATATGGTAGTTCTATTTTTAGTTTTTTAAGGAACCTCCATACTGTTCTCCATAGTGGCTGTATCAGTTTACATTCCCACCAACAGTGCAAGAGGGTTCCCTTTTCTCCACACCCTCTCCAGCATTTGTTGTTTGTAGATTTTCTGATGATGCCCATTCTAACTGGTGTGAGGTGATACCTCACGGTAGTTTTGATTTGCATTTCTCTAATAATTAGTGATGTTGAGCAGCTTTTCATGTGCTTCTTGGCCATCTGTATGTCTTCTTTGGAGAAATGTCTATTTAGGTCTTCTGCCCATTTTTGGACTGGGTTGTTTGTTTCTTTAATATTGAGCTGCATGTGCTGTTTATATATTTTGGAGATTAATCCTTTGTCCGTTGATTCATTTGCAAATATTTCCTCTCATTCCGAGGGTTGTCTTTTCATATTGTTTATAGTTTCCTTTGCTGTGAAAAAGCTTTGAAGTTTCATTAGGTCCCATTTGTTTATTTTTGTTTTTATTTCCATTTCTCTAGGAGGTGGATCAAAAAAGATCTTGCTGTGATTTATGTCAAAGACTGTTCTGCCTGTGTTTTCCTCTAAGAGTTTTATAGTGTCTGGTCTTACATTTAGACCTCAAATCCATTTTGAGTTTATTTTTGTGTATGGTGTTAAGGAGTGTTCTAATTTTATACTTTTACATGTAGCTGTCCAGTTTTCCCAGCACCACTTATTGAAGAGACTGTCCTTTCTCCATTGTATATCCTTGCCTCCTTTGTCATAGATTAGTTGACCATAGGTGTGTGGGTTTATCTCTGGGCTTTCTATCTTGTTCCATTGATCTATGTTTCTGTTTTTCTGCCAGATTACTGTGGCTTTGTAGTATAGTCTGAAGTCAGGGAGTCTGATTCCTCCCACTCCATTTTTTTCCCTCAAGACTGCTTTGGGTATTCGGGGTCTCTTGTGTCTCCATACAAATTTTAAGATTTTTTGTTGTATTTCCATAAAAAATGCCATTGGTAATTCGATAGGGATTGCATTGAATCTGTAGATTGCTGTGGGTAGTACAGTCATTTTCACAGTATTGATTCTTCCAATCCAAGAACATGGTACATCTCTCCATCTGTTGGTATCATCTTTAATTTCTTTCATCAGTGTCTTTTTTTTTTTTTTAATAACATATGTGAAATGCTTTTTTTAAAAAAATTTTATTTTATTTATTTATTTATTTATTTATTTATTTTTGGCTGTGCTGGCTCTTCGTTTCTGTGCATGGGCTTTCTCCAGCTGTGGCAAGTGGGGGCCACTCTTCATCGCGGTGCGCGGGCCTCTCACTGTCGCGGCCTCTCTTGTTGTGGAGCACGGGCTCCAGACGCGCAGGCTCAGTAGTTTTGGCTCACGGGCCCAGTTGCTCCGCGGCGTGTGGGATCTTCCCAGACCAGGGCTCGAACCCGTGTCCCCTGCATTGGCAGGCAGATTCTCAACCACTGCGCCACCAGGGAAGCCCTCATCAGTGTCTTATAGTTTTCTGCATACAGGTCTTTTGTCTCCCTAGGTAGGTTTATTCCTAGGTATTTTATTCTTTTTGTTGCAATGGTAAATGGGAGTGTTTCCTTAATTTCTCTTTCAGATTTTTCATCATTAGTGTATTGGAATGCAAGAGATTTCTGTGCATTAATTTTGTATCCTACAACTTTACCAAATTCATTGATTAGCTCTAATAGTTTTCTGGTGGCATTTTTAGGATTCTCTATGTATATAGTATCATGTCATCTGCTAACAGTGACAGTTTTACTTCTTCTTTTCCAATTTGTATTCCTTTTATTTCTTTTTCTTCTCTGATTGCCGTGGCTAGGACTTCCAAAACTATGTTGAATAATAGTGGTGAGAGTGGACATCCTTGTCTCGTTCCTGATCTTAGAGGAAATGCTTTCAATTTTTCACCATTGAGAATGATGTTTGCTGTGGGTTTGTCATATATGGCCTTTATTATGTTGAGGTAGGTTCCCTCTATGCCCACTTTCTGGAGAGTTTTTATCCTAAATGGGTGTTGAATTTTGTCAAAAGCTTTTTCTGCATCTAGTGAGATGATCATATGGTTTTTCTCCTTCAGTTTGTTAATATGGTGTATCACATGGATTGATTTGCGTATATTGAAGAATCCTTGCATCCCTGGGATAAATCCCACTTGATCGTGGTGTATGATCCTTTTAATGTGTTGTTGGACTCTGTTTGCTAGTAACTTGTTGAGGATTTTTGCATCTATATTCATCAGTGATATTGGTCTGTGATTTTCTTTTTTTGTAGTACCTTTGTCTGGTTTTGGTATCAGGGTGATGGTGGCCTCATAGCATGAGTTTGGGAGTGTTCCTTCCTCTGCAATTTTTTGGAAGAGTTTGAGAAGGATGCGTGTTAGCTCTTCTCTAAATGTTTGATAGAATTCACCTGTGAAGCCATCTCGTCCTGGACTTTTGTTTGTTGGAAGATTTTTAATCACAGTTTCAATTTCAATACTTGTGATTGGTCTGTTCATATTTTCTGTTTCTTCCTGGTTCAGTCTTGGAAGGTTATACCTTTCTAAGAATTTGTCCATTTCTTCCAGGTTGTCCATTTTATTGGCATAGAGTTGCTTGTAGTAGTCTCTTAGGATGCTTTGTATTTCTACGGTGTCTATTGTAACTTCTCCTTTTTCGTTTCTAATTTTATTGATTTGAGTCCTCTCCCTCTTTATCTTGATGAGTCTGCCTAATGGGTTATCAATTTTGTTTATCTTCTCAAAGAACCAGCTTTTAGTTTTATTGATCTTTGCTATTGTTTTGTTTCTATTTCATTTATTTCTGCTCTGATCTTTATGCTTTCTTTCCTTCTGCTAACTTTGGGTTTTGTTTGTTCTTCTTTCTCTAGTTCCTTTAGGTGTAAGGTTAGATTGTTTATTTGAGGTTTTTCTTGTTTCTTGAGGTAGGCTTGTATAGCTATAAACTTCCCTCATAGAACTGCTTTTGCTGCATGCCATAGGTTTTGGATCATCGTGTTTTCATTGTCATTTGTCTTTAGGTATTTTTTGATTTCCTCCTTGATTTCTTCAGTGATCTCTTGGTTTTTTAGTAACATATTGTTTAGCCTCCATGTGTTTGTGTTTTTTACGTTTTCTTCCATGTAATTGATTTCTAATCTCATAGCGTTGCGGTCAGAAAAGATGCTTGATATGATTTCAATTTTCTTAAATTTACTGAGGCTTGATTTGTTACCCAAGATGTGATCTATACTGGAGAATGTTCCGTGCGCACTTGAGAAGAAAGTGTAATCTGCTGTTTTTGGATGGAATGTCCTATAAATATCAATTAAATCTGTCTGGTCTATTGTGTCATTTAAAGCTTCTGTTTCCTTATTTATTTTCATTTTGGATGATCTGTCCATTGGTGTAAGTGAGGTGTTAAAGTCCCCCACTATTATTGTGTTACTGTCATTTTTCTCTTTTATAGCTGTTAGTAGTTGCCTTATTTATCAAGGTGCTCCTATGTTGGGTGCATAAATATTTACAATTGTTATATCTTCTTCTTGGATTGATCCCTTGATCATTATGTAGTGTCCTTCCTTGTCTCTTGCAACATTCTTTATTTTAAAGTCTATTTTATCTGATATGAGAATTGCTACTCCAGCTTTCTTTTAATTTCCATTTGCATGGAATATATTTTTCCATCCCCTCACTTTCCGTCTGTATGTTTCCCTAGGTCTGAAGTGGCTCTCCTGTAGACAGCATATATATGGGTCTTGTTTTTGTATCCATTCAGCAAGCTTGTGTCTTTTGGTTGGAGCATTTAATCCATTCACCTTTAAGGTAATTATCGATATGTATGTTCCTATTACCATTTTCTTAATTGTTTTGGGGTTTTTTTTGTAGGTCCTTTTCTTCTCTTGTGTTTCTAACTTAGAGAAGTTCCTTTAGCATTTGTTGTAGAGCTGGTGTGGTGGTGCTGAATTCTCCTAGCTTTTGCTTGTTTGTAAAGCTTTTGATTTCTCCATCGAATCTGAATGAGATCCTTGCCAGGTAGAGTAATCTTGGCTGTAGCTTCTTCCCTTTCATCACTTTAAGTATATCATGCCACTGCCTTCTGGCTTGTAGAGTTTCTGCTGAGGAATCAGCTGTTAACCTTATGGGAGTTCCCTTGTATGTTATTTGTCGTTTTTCCCTTGCTGCTTTCAATAATTTTTCTTTGGCTTTAATTTTTGCCAACTTGATTACTATGTGTCTCGGCACATTTCTCCTTAGGTTTATCCTGTATGGGACTTGCTGCGCTTCCTGGACTTGGGTGGCTATTTCCTTTCCCATGCTAGGGAATTTTTCAACTATAATCTCTTCAAGTATTTTCTTGGGTCCTTTCTCTCTCTCTTCTCCTTCTGGGACCCCTATAATATGAATGTTGTTGCATTTAATGTTGTCCCAGAGGTCTCTTAGGCTGTCTTCATTTCTTTTCATTCTTTTTTCTTTATTCTGTTCCGCAGCAGTGAATTCCACCATTCTGTCTTCCAGGTCACTTATCCGTTCTTCTGCCTGAGTTATTCTGCTATTGATTCCTTCTAGTGTAGTTTTCATTTCAGTTATTGTATTGTTCATCTCTGTTTGTTTGTTCTTTAATTCTTCTAGGTCTTTGTTAAACATTTCTTGCATCTTCTCAATCTTTGTCTCCATTCTTTTTCCGAGGTCCAGGATCATCTTCACTATCATTATTCTGAATTCTTTTTCTGGAAGGTTGCCTATCTCCACTTCATTTAGTTGTTTTTCTGGGGTTTTATCTTGTTCCTTCATCTCGTTCATATCCCTCTGCCTTTTCATCTTGTCTATCTTTCTGTGAATGTGGTTTTTGATCCACAGGCTGCAGGATTGTAGTTTTTCTTGCTTCTGCTGTCTGCCCTCTGGTGGATGAGGCTATCTAAGAGGCTTGTGTAGGTTTCGCATCATCTTTTCTTAAGGTGTGTTTCGTAGAGTATGTTTGTAAGTCAGAATGATAGCAGGTGCTATAAAAAGGTGGGGGCCCTCAGTGGGAGGTGTGTTTGAGAAACAAAGTTAAACAGTTGCCTTTCTGACAGGATATCACAGCACTTTGAATATACTATTGTGTAAAGCAAATCTCTAAGAGGTTAGTGAGAATATACTTTCCTTATATTTGACCCCCCAACCTTCTTTAGGAAGCAGCAATGGAGATGAGTGTTTCTAGGAATGCTCTATGGAAAAGAAATGCTATTATAGAAAAGGATATCTGAATGGTTCCCACTGGCTTGGGTACAAAATGTCATATTTCCTTTGCTAGCAGAAGTTCTTAATAAATATTTTCCACATATTTCTGATGGAGCCTCATTGTTACAACCACTTTAGAAACAATTTGACAGTACATGTAAAGAACCACTAAAGTGTTCCTATCCTCTACCCCATAATAACACTTTGGAAAATATATCCAAAATTAAAAGTCTAAAATAGAGAACATGATATATGACTTTTATTTTTTAGTTTACCATTTTTTAAAAACACGTTATGGTACTGGAAACAAATACCCAAGATAAATAAGAAAATTATACTGGATTAAATGTGAATTATAGTCATTAAAATGATAATTATAAAACTACAATATGGAAATCCTTAGAAGATGTCAATAAAAAGCGAGATACAAAATTATATGTACAGAATGATTTTGTAAATGACAAAAGAATCAAAGGAAAATTTTCTCAAGGAAAATACAAAAAAATGCTAATAGCAATTATGTTTTCTGAGGCTGGTAGGTTTATCAATGATTTTCTTTCCTCTATTTTCTAATTTTTAAAAACAATGTGGTTATTTTATATTTGTAATGGTACTTTAAAGATATTTTTGTTAAATGACAGACAAATTGAGGCAATTACCCTCTTTGTGTATTCAGACACTGACTTCTGAATGAGTACAATTTGTTAATATTATTTATGATAAACAAAGCCAATCTTTTTTCCCAATGCAGGAAGCCTACCTTTGAGGGGTGAGGAAATTCCTCCAACCAGACAAGGATGCTCCTGCTCAGGCTTTCATTGCTATAATGGGGAGGTTTTATTTTAAAGTTTCAAATATTTGTGCAGTCTAAATACATGGACCTCATCATTCTGCTTTTTATGCTTTCCGTGAGTGATCAGGTAGAAAAATGCAAAATGAAGAGAAGCTGATGCAAACATTTCTGTTCTATTTCATTTACATGGACTCTTTTTTTAATTCCCCAAATGAGCTCTTCAGTGTCTGAAAGCATTTCACACAAAAATGTTAACATTATTGAAATGAAAGGGGAAAAATCAGTGATAAACATTCTGGTTATTAAATCCATTGTGAAGCTCTCTGCAACTTGCTTAAATTCCTCATGCTCTTGACTTCTGAACATGTGCTTCAAGTTTTCTAACACTCTTTGACAACTTTTTTTCCCCATAGTATATGACTTATTTAAGATGCAGCAGAAATTTTCAAAATTTTTCCACAATTTGGCATCCGAAAATTGTCTTTATTAGTTTGAGTTTTGAAACAGTACAAGACAGGAATGAATAATTTTGTAGTAATAAAAGGCTCTCTTAGCTTATTGTCCTGGAAATATTTGCTTATAGAGACACTTCTTGTCTTTCAAATGAAAATTAAGGTATGATTTACTAATGTTCGTTGGATATACATTTTCATTCTGCTCATACGAAACTCTTCTCATCAATTTTTCAGTGACCTTGACTGTATTTTATAATTCCGAAATCTCCTTGGGGAATATTTCAAGGATAAAACAAATTCAGTGGAATCTACCTTTAGAGAAATCATGTAGAACATACTCAGGTATGGTGTAAAATATGTTCAAGTTTAAAGATCTAAGAGTTGCTTACACAATTAGTAGTTTGTCTCCCATTGCAAGTCGTCTAAGGAAAGGCACACAAGACTGGTACAGTGGCTCAAGAATGCCTCCAAGTACCCACGCTCTTTTAACTTTCCCACTTCAGCATCTGTAGAATGTGCACTTTTCTTTCATACTTTTCATCCATGGTTTCAAAATGGCTTCTGCACCTCCAGGCATCTCATCTACATTTCCATTCTCAAAGATGATGCATAAAGTAGGATGGGTCAGTGCTTATATTAGGAAGTATCCCCAGAAATCCTGTGCAGACTTCTGTTTACATCCCATAAGCTGCCACTGTGTCACCTGACCACCACCAGCTGCATGAAAGCTTTCGGGCATCTATAGAAGACAAAAACAACACAGGGGGACTAGGTGTTGAATCATCTTGTCTCCAGTAATTAAATTGGCCATATGTCTCTCCAGAACACACCTTGGAACCATAAAATCATCACAAACATTTTTTTTCCAAGCCAAATTAGATGTTTCAAAGGTCAGACACTAAAAGTTATGAACTTTGCTTCCATCCATCAGATATGTTGCCCAGTTCTTACCGGGATTGCTGCTGTGTGAGCAGGCAGCCAGCGCAAATGAACTGCTACCAGCTCTGACAGGGAGCACTCATAGGTAGGAAACCAGAAGTCAAGGGTAAAGAAATATTAGAAGAAAATTCTATAGATGTATTCAAGTCATGGGATGGCCTGGGTTCATTTAAGGTAGACTTAAGAAGCTCCTTCTTGTTACAGTAGAGAACAATAAATAATGAGCATAGTGATGGTCTCTGAGTTCTCAAAAAGAGGGAAATTATATTGAGCGTTTTTTTCTAGTAAGGAGGAGATGGCAGAGAGATTTATCTTCCATGTGTTCATAGTTGAAAATCTGACATTCAGTAAAGAAGCAAACTCTGATAGACCATCTAAAATACTTTGTTAGCTAGACAAGGCCTTTTAGATTTTGCGAGTCTCCACTTTTTGTTTTTTTTAAATGAGGAAATTAACATAGCGAAGGTACTAGGGGAAAAAATCTATTTAAATGATTACCATCATTTCGTATAGAAGATCATTATAGTACCTAAAAAAGGAATGACACAATCTGAGAATTAAAAACCTCTTTAAATTGAGGAAAAGTTAAACTTTATTTTTAAAAAAATCATACTTTTCCTTTTTCTTTTTCATTTTGGTGCAAATGAGCACAAAACTTGGTTACCAATCAGCACCAGTCCAGGGATGGGTGTTTAGGGACCACTGACCCATTGTGAAGGATTTTAAATATTTGGGACTTGGTTGTTTTTGCATCTTCTACATGCATATATGCAATTCATATTTGTTTGGTGGCTGTTGTGTGTTACTGGCCCACTGTCATTCACATGCATGGTGTGAATTGTGTGTGGCAAATTATTTCCCTTCCACTGTGTAAAGTAACTGTCTTGCTTTTAGGATAAGTCTGGAGTGGTGAACACTATACATGTGCCATCACTGACCCTACCCTATGCCAATGGCAAACTTACTATTCATGGTAATTTTTACGGCTGAGACTAGAAATGCTATAAGATCCTGTCTCACCACAATGTTTAGGAAGCCACAATCAATCCATTGGAGCTGACACATAAAATCCCTTTGTCCTTCTTGAGTTAGGTATTATCCCAGAAGACCTTTGTTAAAACATGATGGTTATGTGAAAAGGGAGACACTGACACATCAGTTCATATTAACCAGCTGTTACATGGCAGAAAGAAGAGTACCAAGGGAGTACAGACACAAATCAATTGTGTTTTAAAGGCAGTGGGAGGAAATCTCAGAGAGGTGGTGAGGGCACTGTCCAATGTGTCGGTTTGAGGTCATACAGTTCCCCCACTCAAATGCTCCCAATGGGTTCTCATATGCTTGTTAAATTCAATCTGGATTTCCACCAAATAGCCTGCACAAATTATAAATGCTGGAAAATCCATCAATAATCCCAGAACATTGATCTGTTTGCTTCTCTGGGCTTTGATGTGGCTGTTCTTAAGCCTACATGCTTAAGTATTCCAGGTAATTATATATAAGTAAAGCTAATGCAAAAATGATATGTATTGTGGAAATTTGGAAATGCTAGCCATCTCTCAAACATTACCTCTTCCAAGAGTTCTTTCCAGAAATCCTGTTGTTTTTTTTTTCTATCTCCCAAATAAGATATGAGATTCATTTACTGAAGAAGTAGAAAAAATATGTTTTTCAGCAACTTTTTCTGTGCTTTTCTACAAGGAGCATTCTCAGGATTAAAACACACCACACTGTTAAATAGAACAAATTGGAAGTGTTTAAGCTGTTATAGGACAAAGTCTAAAATATATGTTTGTTGAATTATAATTTTGCTTTTAAAATTAATTTAATTAAAAATAAAAAGTAATAGAGGGACATGAAAAATAATCACCCATGATACCATCATACTAATACAAATGCTTTGACATTTTGGTACATTTCTTTCCAGACTTTTTTTTTATTAAAACACCATAGAACAATTATTAAAACGTTATAAAATAGTCATACCTGGAAAATATTCATGGAATATTATTATATTTAGCATTACTAAAATATATTTGTATTTCACTCATTTAACAAATATTTATTGCATAAATTCTCATGCCAGGTACACTGTGCTAGCCAACTATGGAAACAGTTATTTGTTTTCAGTTCATATGATTTTATATCTGTGTACTTGCATATATAATATATATGGCTTCATCATTTTTGACACTTCATTCAACATGAATGTATTCAAATTTACACAGTATTATTGGCTATTTATGTTATTATTTTTTCAATAAATGAAGGCATATGCATTTCCTATAACATCTGATTAATATTAACATATTTCTTTACAAAAGTTTAGATAACCGTGTGTACTAATATCTGGAAGAGCAAACACCCCTTTATTGTATCTTATCTTCTTTTTTAAATTGTCATGTTTTATAGGTTAAAACATGATGTATCATTATTGTATTAACTTGCTTTGTTTGGTTTCTGGTGATGGTGTTTTCTAAAATGTTGGGAATTGCCAACTTTTGTGAATTGCCTCTATAGAATTTCTTTTTTTAATCTATTTAGTGATTTTCTTATAAACAATTATGTCCTTATTAGTGAAGATGGTATTCTGTTATTTTATCCTATTTTCAAACACTATATTTTATTTGACCTATGTTTTTATAACATGCAAAAGTTTAAAAAACAATTTCCTGAGTATAAATTCATTGATGATTTTCTTTGTGATTTTTCTAACTGCTGATTGTAAAAACTCCCCCCTCTTCAGAGATTCGATGAATATCCAATTCCAGTTTTTTAATAGTTTGTTTTAAAACATATTTAATTCTAATCCACCCGAATCTGTTTTGGTAAATGGTGTGAGGTGAGGCTCTAAATGCATTTTCCCCAAGATTGCTTATCATTTATTCAAACAAACATTATTGAATAATTTACCATTCCCTGGTGATTTGTGATGCTCTATCTATGATTCAAATTTTGCAGAGAACACAACTGTCTCTGGTCTAAAGAATTATTTCAAATTTAAATTTTAAAAGACAAAACACTTTTTTTGAAATGCAAAATATTGTGATATTCATTTCTAATGCAAGGTACACATGGCAGACACTTTGAAATAAATCTCTGAGGAGAGAACACTGAAGTCATTATTATAGTATTAAGTGCAGAGTATGCTTGCTGTATTTCCTTTGCAGACAGAACTTTCAGACCAGTATACAAATGACAAGTTAGCCTCAGTTGTGTCTGATTGTTCTCAGCAGCATTAAGGAGTCCTATCATAAGCATGAATAGGCACAAATGTTTAGCTAGAAGGATGTTAACAGGAGTATTATAAATAGTGAAAAAATAGAAATAGACTGAACTCCATTAATAGGAAGCTTTCTCTATAAATCATGGTACTTCTTTATTATTAAAACATTATAGAATGGTCATAACCTGGGAAGTATTCATGGGGAATATTATTACGTTCATAAAATTAAGTAGTTCATAAAAGAGAATGTGCAATGTAATCCCATATTGGTAAAACAACATGCATGCAGTATTATAGCCATATATTATTTTCTTTGCTCTATAGAGCGGAAATAGTAGAAAGATATCCAACATGATATTAGTGAAGATTACCTAGTTATCTCCATGTGGAGATATTATATATCTATATAAACACACCAGGATTAAGCAGCTGTCTGCACGTCCTTTCCTTGATTCTCTCTGATTTCTACTATAAATAGACAATTGGTTTTAGAAGAAGTTATTTTGAGGTGGTTGGCTCCACAGCATGAAAATAAAAATGGTACATTTCACCTTCTTAGGATACTGGGTTTTTGTTCAGATAGGAAAATGAAACTCTGGAAACAAATGCTACTGTCTTGTCTTTCTTTGGCTGTACCATTATCAAAGTTCAGTAATAAATTTTCCGGAAGCACTCAACATCCTTTCAAACACACCCCCAAAACATCGTGCAATTAATTTCTAAACTCTGCAGAAGAATATGGAAAGGTTCATCCCAATAAATAAAACTCCAGGGTAAATTGAAGTATCCATGCAAAATTCTTTTGTTGCCACTTTTGCCTTCTTACGTACCATTTTGGCCACTGTCTGAGGAGTTATATGAGTGACTGGTAGTGACAAGACCAAACCACTTAGCATAATTTGTTTGTCATCCTTTGAAAATTCTATTTTCATAAAAATTGTGTACTGAGTATGGTTTTACTATTTTGGTCCTTAATTGGTTTGCTGACCATTAGGGACATTGATAGTATTCTATTATGCCAGGTAAAATTCTGTGTAATGCTCTCAGAGCAAAATATTTTAAAAGAATAGATTAACAGTGCAAAAAAGACTAATTAGTCTCTGGAGTTCTCTATAAGCACTAAATTTTCCTGTGTAAAGACCCCTGTGAACATGAGGAGAAGAATGCATATTTTATTTGTGCCGTGTAAGAAATCTTCGTGCTCAGAAGGCTAGTTTTACCTATTGACTAATACAAGGCATGACTGAGAAGTAATCAGGGAAATCCCACAAGCCACATGGGAAAATCAGTTTCATCACTTTATAGTCACATCTTGTATTTCCTTTATTTCATGCTGTGCCACTCTCAGAAAGGGCTGCTGGAATTGGAAACAATAATTGAAGCTTTGAATTCAGTAACAAATAGTGATATTAATATTCCCTTTTGTTAACATTATAGATACAGGTGATAGGTTGGGGGAGCTTACTTTTTTGTGAAGTGTATGGAAGACTAGTATGAAAGGAAGGGTGGTTGCAGGGAAGAGGGAATGGGAAAAATGATACAATTCATTTTAAGTGTTGGATTTAGGTAAAGGTAAAATTAAAATTTATTTAGTAAACTGTATGACACAGGAAATTTACAAATTCAGAGCAGATGCCAGAGCCACCAGGGTCCTCAAGGGCCCCTGCTTTAATAATTTATTAGCTGGGCTGGGAGAAGTCTGCTAGACCCTGGGACTGGGGAGGCCGTCCAGAGGGTAGGGGCACTCAGTGGTCTCAGGACAGAGACTACTTTCCAAGTAGCCTGAAAATATTCAGTACATCAATATTTTAACATCCAGTATGCATATCAGCAACTAAATTCTTACAGAATATATATTTGGAGAGTTTGTCTAGGATTTCAGGTTCTGAAGTATTATTCTGAGCTTAAAAGTCTAACATTTTCAATTCTAAGAGATTTCTTCTAAGCATTTCCCGCTATCCCTTCCCTTTGAGTCGCAGGGTCCTGTGCTTTTTTTGTTGTTTTTTTGGTTTTTGTTTTTTGGCTGACCTTGGTTGGTCATGCTTCCCAGCTCAAGCCCTAAGAGGGACAATTATTACTGGCCTGGTGAACCCATCAGCAAGATCATTTCCTGTGTGGCTTCTGATGGAAACAACTATCAAGGCACTGACCCTGTCCTAGGACTGGAGGAGATCTCTTCCCCTGAAGCTCTCCTCTGAGACTGATCCCCTGTGTCTGTGGTCACCTATCAGTGCTTCCCTTTCACTCACTCAGAAGCCCTGAGAGCCACGTTGATCCCCAACATCTAGCCCGACTTGGAGGAAACCTGCCTCATCACAGGCACCTTTCTCAATTAACAATTGGAGGTGTCAAAATACACATTTGTCCAGGAGACAGAAAACCCCACTTGCCCAGGGAAGACACACTTGTCTTTCCTAAAACTCGCTAATGGTTTGACTTTACATCTGTAATTTAACAT
This sequence comes from Eschrichtius robustus, assembly GCF_028021215.1. Taxonomy (NCBI): domain Eukaryota; kingdom Metazoa; phylum Chordata; class Mammalia; order Artiodactyla; family Eschrichtiidae; genus Eschrichtius; species Eschrichtius robustus. Next base: position 48,823,107 of record NC_090829.1, read on the forward strand.
GTCTCCTCTTATCCAGTATTTGGATTGTCATCTCAATTCTTTGTCACTCTTGGGAGCAGAGAAAGTTTGTTTCTGAGAATCATTTGTTTCCCATGGACCTATGTCTGATTTAACCTTAAATAACGTGCTCTAGAAAATAAGTTTTCTCTCTGCCGGGTTTAACTCTTAAGTCACCCTGAATTCATTTTAATGACTTTTTTTGGTCAATAAAAATTGTTTATGACTAACTAAATTGAAAGATTCTTTTGTTTTTAAATCTTTTTTTAGCATGTTAATCTTTTTTCTTTTTCTTACATAAAGTCCCAATAATTTTTCAGGGGGAAGAAGTAGGAAAAATAATCCCTGGGTGAGATAATTTATGAACTGATTATTTCCACGAAAAGAAGAAGAGAGGCAACACAAATACAAAAGTGGAGATAATGATAAATTCTGCTGAAATTAGTGTAGGGAAATGCAAATTATCATGAGAAAAATCATAGGAGAAATGCTTCTGATGGGTCTCTTTTAAATTCAGTTTTTAGTCCTCCTACAGCTACCTTCCTGAGATTTAAAATTTTAAAAATAAGCAAAGAATAGGAATCATTTTCCAAAACCTTTCATCAATGTGACATTGATTTATTGATATACAGCCCATTAGCCTAGAGTTTCATCTCTTCATCTATCATTTCGCTTATCTCCTGATTTCCCCAGGGCTTTTGATAAATGGGAGGCCATTTACATTTGGTGCATTAATGACCTTGGTAAATTTTGAAAACGCCCCCTCCTACTATATGTATATGTATATTTTTCAAAATGACCTACTAGTTCTTTGTGTATGCCAAAGGATAGAGTGGCATAGCGCAACTCCATTACTTGGAGATAATTTTAAAATAAAATTCCGAAAATATGGGAGCTTATGTTGGTACATCCATAACAATAAGTAATTGTGTAGGGGTTAAAAGTTACCTAGAAGCAAAAGAGGCAGAAGAGCATTGTTCAGAATAAATATGACCCTTTTGGGGTTTTCTTCCTCTTTAGAGTCCATTCTCCAAAACCTTCCACATCAGACATGGTTACAGAGCATAGTTTTATTTGTTTGTTTGTTTCAGTGTTGATATTATTTTGTTATTGTCATTTTCCTACTATGATGAGTTGAAAGAGAAATTTTTGTCTAAAATCTTTTGTCAGCTTATCCCAAAATGTACAACAACCCAAGGCAACACGCTATACGTATATCACTTGTATATGAGATGTCCATCTATCTGTATCTATATTAATATCTATATATTTATTTCCCTATTTTTACCTTATTTGTAGTTGTTTCTTCATTGGAAGAGGGGCCAGTGGAGTGATAGAGGAACACACCAGTGTGCCTGCTCTACTATTACTCTACCCCGGAATGCACTTGAAAAGGTAAAAAAAAAAAAAAAAAAAAAAATCATTGCTTTGTAGCCCTCAGTGGTTAAGTTTGTAGAGGACAAGGATATATTTTGTTTATCTGTATATCTTCTGGTACCTAGTACAGTGCTTAGCACAAATGAGGCATTTAGTACTTTTTGACAAACGAATGAATGAATGAATGAATGAGTGAATGAGTGAACACTTTGTTTTACCTAGAGGTTACCAGAGCTATTTTCAAATCACATGACAATTACCAGCACATATACAGTAAAGAAAAGGAGCTTCTGTCATTGAGCCACAGAAGAGGCTAAAGGTCAAAGAGAAAATTGAAAATCTTGACTTTTATATGGCAAGTTTCATCTCTGTGCCAGTGACTCAGATCTACTTCTCTGGCCCCTCTCTTTTTGGGCAGTTCACCTGAGCACCCACCAAATGATTACTTTGAGACTCGGGCTCTCCCTTGTATAGGTCTAGACTGGAGCAAGCATTTCCTACCGGAAGTATCAGCTGAAATCTCAATCCAAGGGGCCAGTCTTGCAGAAGAGAAAAGCTGAGATTCAGATACCAGAAGGGAAACATAATTACCAGATATCAAAGGGCCAGAAAAGTAAAGCCAGGTCAAGCACTCAGAACCAAAATTTTTAAGCCTGTTAGACACAGGGGTGGCAGTGAAGTAGGTTATTGAGAAGCAAGGAAGAGGGAAAGGGCAGAGTCCTGGGTAGTTGCCTCTAATTCCAGCCTATGATTGAGTGTCAATTTGATGAGCTCGCTGATGAGGTATGTGTAAAGATCAAGCAGAGTTGACAAATGTATTCAAAGCTGTTCCCCTACTGAAGTGCAGCCTCAGCCCTTCAAATTGCACATTGGACTTTCTCCCCTGTTTCTTTGGCACTACATATTTAGTATACCTAAAATGAAAAATAGCTTCTCCTGTATTTATTGCCAGAAAAAATACCGCAAGACTTGGGAATGGGCAAAGGAGAGTACAGGTATCTGTACTCTCATTGGAGTACTGGGCATACCTAGGGGACCCTCCGGGGATTATCTAATTCTATAGGAATGTGCATGTTTTATTGTCTTTCTGTTGACTGGGTTATTTTACAACTCTGAAAGTGTAGAAGTTGTAGAAAACCGCTAGTCATGCAAATGATTTTTCTCCACAGCAAGGGTATTTTGTCCCATAAATACACACTTGATTATTGCACTATTGAAAAGATGACCCAAATAATTTTATTGCCCTTTATAATATATTAACCAGTTTGTCTTTTTTTTTTTTTTTTTTTTTTTTTTTTAGTTTGTCATTTATTAACAAATTATTATCAGGATTCATGATTGCCCATGTTTGGGGTATGTTGTGTATGTATATATCACTGTTTTTTTCATTAATGAAAAAGTTGAATAAAATATTTACCATATTTATTCTGTACATACAGGAGAGTCATGTTTTTAACTTATTAAAATTATACTAACATCCTTATTATTAATATCTCTACCATGCTGAACACTTGGTACCATTGAGCTTTCTCATTCCCTGGCTCTCCTTTAGAAAATCAGTTGCTGAGCTAAATACACTTTACTTCAATTCCCATTCCCACTTTCAGTGAGCCAGTTCAAGTCACAATTATTTTGTACTTGAACTGATCCAATGACCCAATACTCTCCAAACTGATCTTCCTAAATTGTCTCCCCCACTGTCACAGACCAAACACAAAAAAAAGCCAAACCTTTTCATCTAACCTCAGGTCTTTGGGACCGTCTCAGCTCACAAAACTTGTTTGACTTTCTATTGGCTAAAAAATCAAGTCTTCAAACTTCATCTCCTTAATGATAGAGATCCGAGGTATCATCTTAGTCTTATATTCACTGACACCTTATATTAGTTTTCTAAGGCTGCCATAACAGAGCAACAAAGATAGGATGGCTTAAATAACAGAAATTTAATTCCTCACAGTTCTGAAGGGTAGAAGTCCAAGATCAAGCTGTCGGCAGAGCTGGTTTCTGCTGAGGGCCTCTCTCCTGGCTTGTAAATGGCCATATTCTCCCTGTGTCTTCACATGGTCTTTCCCCTCTGTGTGTCTGTGTCCTAATCTCTTCTTATAAGGGCACCTGTCATATTGAATTAGGACCCATCTATATGAACTCATCTTACCTTAATTACCTCTTTAAAGGCCCTATCTCCAAACACAGTCACATTCTGAGGCATTGTGGGTTAAGACTTCATCACATGAATTTGGGAGGAACACAATTCAGCCCATGACACCCCTATAGGAGGGAAGAAAACAAATGTTTGTTGAATGCCTACCATGAGTCAAGCACTGTGTTTTATGCTTTCACATAAGTTAAAAAATGGTTGACTTGGTGTTTTTCTGAACCTATCCCAACCCAATTTCTGCTTGTAATATATCACCTCATCTAAAATTCCTCCATCTGTAAGAATCCTGGGATCCTCCTATCAAATGTAATATCTCTTTATTTTGAAACCTCCATGGCACTTAATTTTTCCCTTTTATAGTACTTTCAAATTCTACCTGGTCTTATGATCATTTTGTACCTGTGTTTTCTAATGATAGATTATTAATTTTTTAAAGGCAAGGGTATTATTGACTGTTTTAGGACTCCCTTGAGATATGTGACCTGCTGTCTAGAAGATAGATATTTATTAAATTAAGAATTCAAAGGAAGAAGAAAAAAGTTTGTGAAAGAAAGAAGAGGCAAGGTGGTCAGATTTTTTTTTTTCGAGGGGGAGATGTTTGGTGGAGGCTGAGGGAGGAGAAGAGAAAGAAGCACAAGAAAGATGTCAGATAATAGCCACAATTATAAAGCTTTTAAGTTAGAGGCCAATAATATAAGACTGTTTGGAACATAGAGGTTCTAATACTTTATCTTTTAATTGATGATATTCTTAGTAAATCATATTCCATTTAAGTAGTTTCCTGCCTTTAAGCAATGGAGAACATTATGATTTGTGGATCAAAATGATTTTAATATTGATCTCCATTCCCACTGTATCACATTGGCTTGAAGATCTGACATCAGCTAATTTGTCTCTCACAATCAGCTGGGGTGTGACTTGAGGCGACAAGTTATTGTGTGGCAGCAAATATATTCTGCAGTTCAGCCAACGTGGTGTGGTTTTTGAAGCATCAGAAGATTTGAAGGTCTCAGCTAATGTGCATTACACATGTCACATTCCCCAAACTAGGCCTAAGACTTGTGAAGGTGTGATCCATAACTCCATCTACTGCCACCAGACTGTGATATTTATTGCTGTGAAAATTCCCATGACAAATTTGTTTCTGTGGCACATTTACCATTATAAATTGACATGGAGCCATAGATGTGATGGCTTCAGATGTAGCAGCCCCAGTACTTTATTGTTGTTCAAGTCTTAGGCTGCTGTGAAATTTTTAGAAGTTCCTGTTTCCTTGGGTTATTTTAAAAATAACCAGCAAATCATTCTTTTAATAGAGTATATTATTATTCAAACCTTTTCTGAAGTAAAGTTTCATCTGATTTCTAAATTTAACAGTACGCTCTTATCTCAAAGTTTTTGCCACCATCCACTTAACATGTATTTTTCTCATTATTGAAATATTCCAGATGCTTTCTTTCAAAAGAAATTAGGACTAAAGGTAACCTTCTATACAGGGACTTCTGTGGGGTAGGGATATAAATATGATCTCCCATTAAAGTAAGATCTTCTAAATTGAGAATTGTAGAGTTGGATTCATGGCTTCAGTATGTCTGAGGCCTTGTGCTGTGTCTGAGGGACATAGAGATGCATGAGACATTAAGCTGGCTCTCAAGAAGTTTACAGTCACCCGAGGAAAGACACAAATAACCATATCGAAGTTAACCACCGATTTTCAACTGGGGGTGATTTTACCCCTCAAGGACATATTGCCAATTGAGATGGAGATCTCTCTCAGAAAGTTAGTTGTATACATATAAAGATTTAGTAGAGCACTGGGCTGGAGATCTAGATGTGAGAGTCATAGCACGATAGTTGTTGAAAACAAAAGACGGGTAAGATTACTCAGCAACAGTGTGTGGATGATCAGGGCACCGAGTAAGGGACACCTGCATTTTAAAGGAGACACAAAAGGAGGACTCATAAAGGCAACTGAGAAAAATATTAATATAATAACATTAGCAAACATTTTTAAAGAGCCCATACTATGTGCAAAAAGTAGTCCTCATAACTAGCCTATCATTGTCAGCTCTTTTGAATAGTGATTGAAGGAGGGATCAACAATATCAAAACCTTCAATACAATGAGGGCTAAAGGGCATCCATAGATTTGGCAATTGGGAAGTCACTGGCAGTCTTAGCGAGAGCCGCTTCTGTAGAGGGGTGGAGCTGGAAGCTAGAGTCCAGTGGATAGAGGAACCACAGGTTGGTGTGGAAGTAGAGATAAAGGAGTTTGCATTAAGAGGATAGGAAAGAAAATGACAGTGTTTTAATGGCAACAGACTAAAGGGAGGGCATTTTGTTTTAGGATGGAAGAAGGTTAAGAGTTGCAGATATTGTTTATAGACCTTGAGTGGAGAGATGAAGATTCCTTACAGACACTAAGAGGACTGGCAAATTCTACAAGAAAAGGCAGTGTAAGAGACTTGAGAGGCAGTGCCTAGGGCCGAGCTGAAGCAGGATACCACTTTCCCCAATCCATCAGTCCATTAGAGCCCCTTTTTGGAATTTCTTCCCTCTTATCTAGTTTGGATTTATCTGAATTATTCTTTCAGGAGGACCTCTGAGTGTTTCATCTTCACTTATCAGGACACCATGCTACAAAACCATATCACATGAGTAATATAGTATAGTCTTCCATCTCTGTTCCTGCAAAGTTAGGAGTTCAGTGCCAGGAGGAAAAACACTCACTGTGGGACTACTGCCTGTACTAAGAGATGAGGACTCCCCACATGAGTGTTGAATAATTTGCTTATTCTTTGTGGCCATCTTACTATAGCATGTTAATGTATTTGGGGCATTTCTTTTCATTAATGCAATGCTAATATGGAATAATTTTTCCTTCCCCCAATATTTTCCTATTTCTGTATCTTAGTCCGACCAAAAATGTGTTTTCTATACTATTTCTAGTCTCTACCATTTATTTAACCTCAAATTTTGAATATCTGCAATGTAGTAGGTCCTAGCTTGTAGGATACATACAATATAGCTATGGTACTTGAAGAGCTCACAGTCTACAAGAAAAACAGATAGGTAAATAAACATCTAGAATAGAAAGGAGTAAGTCTTTTAATAGATGTAATATATCCAATGATTTTGCAAGCCAATGCAGTAAGTAACTATACCTCCTCCTTCATAAAAGAAGTCTTCTACTCAAATACTGAATTACTTATATTTTTTTAAATGGGCTGTCAAGAATAGAAACACCCCCTCTCTTTGCTTGATGGATTTTTTCTTCTCTTTCTTTCCCTCTTTTCTCTCCTTGGCTCTTACTCTGCCAGTTCTCTGCACTGGCTCCTTTTATATTCTGAAATCCCACTTAAGGGACTTTCTCACTGATTATAATGACATAGGTCTGTTTTCACAGCTGCAATCTTTAAGTTTCTTAATAATGCCACGTTTTAAACATTATTCTGAAATGCTAGAAGGTTTGAAGGTGCTCAAAAAAGTAAACAGTCGGCCCATATGAAAGGAAGAGAACAGTTGTAATATAAAACTTTCAACAATTTGTATAAAATCATTGGCACTTCATTGAAAATCTCAAGCTCTTGAGACAACAAAATTTTCTGCCAAGGGGAACTAATTCACTAGACATGTGTGTACATTAGAACCAGATGAAGGTGATGCAGTGAAATTGGAAAGACAATTCCTGGGCTTATTAGAAGCTGGAGACCAAGCATTTGTATTTCTGCTGGATTCTTTGGGCTTGCTAAGAATCGTTTTCCCAGCAGAGCAGATTTTGGGAATTTGCATTTATGTTCATGATCACCTTTGACATCTGAGACTCTGAGGACTTGACATCACATACTATTATTATTATAAACAGAGCTCCCAAGCTGTTCAGCTCAAATTGCTACTTTAGTGTTAACAAGAATGGTGCCACGTGGTGAGCATATGCTGTTTGTGAAAGTAAATGATGCTTTAAGAATGTTTGACTCTTAAAAGAAAGTCTACTAGCAGATATCTTGTATTGAAACTGTGTATGTTCTCATTTGACCATCATAAACAATGTTTAAAGAGTCAAGGTTGTTACTTGAGAATAAATCAGGGAGCTCTTGAACATTTGGGTGGATATATTCACTGTAGAGCATGACAGACCTTTTCCCTATGTTTATCCTTCTAAAAATGTATGTATTTCACTTCAGGGCTCGAATAGATCTTTCAGATGGTATCTTAATAGAGCTTCCTCAGCACATAAGTGATTTATTTCTTTCAATGAAGGATTTACTTAAATCTATTATTTAGGCATTTAGCATTATTATAACTGGATGTAGAATTCCTTTACCTTGGACAGATTTAAAAAACTCCCAAGACTAATTAGGCAGTTTAAATGGTGAGCAATGCTATTTCCCTATGCATTTTCTTTGTGAGCTAAAATGATGAAGATTTAATCTTCTTTTTCACAGTTTCTTTTGTTTGCAAAACTAAAGATCCACCTTGATAAAAGATTTTCCTTTGTTTTGTTTTAGAAAGGGATTTGACACCTGCATGGCAGTGGTAATGAAATTCTCTGTGGGTTAGGCTTCAAGAAAGAAATATTAACATGAAACTAATGAAGTATTAACAAATAAATTGAGTTCATAATGGTAACGATTTCCCTATGTTATATGTGATAACTGTAGACTTATGTGTGAGTAGTTTGGAGCTTTGCATCTGATCACACATAACCATCAATGCATTTCTAAAAATAAGGTGATTGAGGAAAACTATAATAAATAATTTTTATCAGAATGCGATTATGAACACTTCAGCTGTCACAAGACTTTTTTTTCCCTTCAAGCAATTTATTTTCTTTTATAAGGACTAAAGTTCTAATGTATTATAACCTGAAATTTGAGATTAAATATAAATACAACTGAAATCAAATAAGGAATATTACTTCCCTTCTTGCATCCTATATATTCTCATTCTTCACAGGGAATGGCTGCAGCATACAAGGTGCCAGGTTAATCTTGCTTAAATTTGGCTCTCAACAAATAACTTCTGTCCACAAACTGATGGAGGACCATGTGAGGCAACAAAGGAGTTTAGGTCTGATGCAGTAATAGAGGGTGAGTTATTGATAGTATCAGAGCAAGAGAATGAGAATATGCAAATGCCTTTTAAGGGCAATTAGTCTGGAAACCAAGAATAAAATGGAAATGACAGATTGAAAAGATGGAGACAAAGAGACAGTATTTGTATCACAGGGAGAGCCTGGCATCAACTCAGAAACTTCCTTTTTCACTTGGTATTTACTTGGTATGGCTCAAGGCAAATTACAGTGGCGAAAAGGCCATTGGGCTCACAATAAGAAGGCTCGTGGTGACTTAAGAATGTCCTCTTTTTAGAAAATTATGGAAACAGCAGTCAGCTTAAAGAGAATTTGATGAGGAAGTTTCTGGAGATGTAAAGACATCTAATGCATATAGAGAATGAGGGCTGAAGGAGGAAGTGGAAAAAAAATGAAAAAGTAGCCAGAGGAAGAAGCAATATTATTTCTGATTTTCTAAAGCCATGAGCAATTTGTTACAATACAAGAATAATGCACAGTGAACACGAGTGTGTGTCAATAATGAAATTGGTGACTTTGGGGAGGAATTCCAATCACTGAGAGTAGGGATCCTAAAAAAATCAATTCCTCAACTAAGTAGTCCCCAAGCCTGGGGAGTTCATGATTACATGTTTAGGCACATCTTACGTTGGGGGATTCAGCAAATGTTTCGATTTCCTGATGATAAGTTTTGTGAATGAGTCCACGTTCCCAAGTGGCAGACGTTTCAGGAGGGCCCATCAAAGGTGACCTGGGAAATCCCTTGGTTTCTCTTTCTAAAGGCAGGAGAGAGCCAGTTCTTTGTCGTATCAACACACTGAAAGCGTGAAGGGAAAATAGAACGTTCATTAATATTTTCATGAGTCAAGTTTTATGGCTATCACCGTCTCCAGCAGGAAGGGAATTCATAGAAGCAGGAGAGGGCAGGGGGAGGAGATTGAAGGGAAGGATACTAAGAGTGTGTCTGAGAAAGTGAACTAATTTGCCTGCCTACCAGGAGCTGATTTTTATACCAAGAGTTTCTCTGCAATTAAAATGCTTTAGATGCTTAGTTTCAAAGACATACAGGTTGACCAGCAGTTGAAAGAATTGTAAGTTGCTGGATAACGAGCTCAGTCTAGCTCCCTCCCTTCGCCCAAACAGAACTCTTCAACCACCAGCAGTAATTACGTGGATTTTAGCTTTCGGGCACCAGACAGTGCCTCATGATCAATAACAGCTCTGTCATTTGGGAGATGAGGCTGCAGGGGAAAGGTGAGAGGTACTTCTCACTTCCCCAGCTTCAGAAAAGCAAGTCTGTTCTCCCATCCTTGGTCTGCTACGCTATTGGTGTGTGTGCCTGTGTGTGTGTATGTAAGTGTTTAGTCTAGGTCGTTTGTTCCTTTTTATAAAAATAATTTAAATTTGGATCTATGATATGCCAAATTCTAGTTGATTCTGCTTTTGAGAGACTCTGGTCCTTATAGAAAATGAACTAAGCGAAGTGTCTATTTTTTCCTTTTATCTCAGATTTTTAGTCTTATTGAAATTCTACTCTATTTTAAAAGTCAAAGTAGAATTTAGTTCATAAACAGCTTAGAGAGTTTATTTTCCCGATCGTTTCTAGTTATGGAAAATGTAATATTTGAAAGATAAGTATCTATCACAAATCAAAATTGATGCTTAAACACAAAAGATACATTTGCCAAATTTCTGCTTCTCTCTGGTGCTCCTTTAGGGACATATGAGTACGGTAAATGGAAATTAATTCTTATTATATGCATGCTTTTCTTCCTGTCTCTGAAATTCATTGTTTTCTTTCAAATTTGAACATTCCAGATTTTTTTCTGGTCTTCAGCACTAGGCTCTAACCTCTTATCCCCCCACTCCGCCACCCTGACTTTTCTGCAGTCCTGTTGCTGTGGCAGTTTAACATTTTCTCGTCCTCATTTTGAGAATTTGTTTTCATTGTAGTGGTCCCTGTTGTCTTTGCCTCTGCCCTGTACTTTTGGGCAAACAAACCAGAAAAATCTCTTAACAGTTCACTGTAACCTTGGCCTGAAGTAACAGGATCAGAGAAGGATGTTGCATTTGGTGCCTTAGACTGAGTGGGGGGACAATTAACCAAGGACTACAGGGTCAGAGGAATCAGACAGATGTTGATAAAGATAAACAACATAACAAACAGTTGGGATAACATTGAAAGAATATATACTTACAAAGCACAAAAAGCTGAGTGCATTTAAAATGTCATTACGCTAAGTGTCTGAAGACCTACTGAGTTTTTATCCTAACTTCCCTGCTTACCAGCTAGGTGACCATGGGCACATAACTTCACTGAGTTTCATTTTCCCTCTTGGAATATCTGGATCGTAACAGCCTGCCAGGATTACGATAACAAAAGTGTGAATCCTTATGCGCTATGCAAACAGTGCTTTGAATACCATTTATTCTTAAAACCATATTATGCTGGAAATGTGGAAGAGAACTAAAGCTAGCTAGATGAGAGCCATGGGGAATCTGATTTTTTTTCTTTCTTCCTTTACAGTTCAGGCTTGGCAGTGGTAACACTAGAATTAAGGCCAAAGCCTTAATTTGGCTTGAAATCTAGGTGCTGTTTTTTAAGCAGAGTGACAGTTTCTACTTACTGCTTTTATTAGCTTGACGTTGCTTCCCAATCCAAGTATTCACTTCTCCTTCACTCTCTCAATAGCAGATTCTTTTAGAAAACAGAGACTCATTTTCTCTTACCTTGGCAATGGCCATGGTGTTATTTTTGCCCTTGCTTGTCTTCTAAGTAGAGTACAGGAACTCTGCCCAATCCATCCTCCTGGTGACCTCTTGTTCAGCCTGCTTGGGAGCATTCCTTCCCATCAAGCAGTCCTCTTCAGCCCTCTCAGACTGTCAAGGCACTGAAACAGTGGTTCAAGAAAACCTCTCATGTTGTTGAAAGGCTGTTCTTCACATTTAATGGGTTGGTTCTAAAGGTGGCATAGAAAGTTTTATGCCATTTCTCTTTCATCTCTGCCATATTCCTACAGCTCAAGGTGAGAATGCTGAAAGACATTATGATAAAACTGAAGGTTTTCATTTTCATCCTCATATTTAAATATCCAGAGGATACCAGTAAAGTGGGTAATTGCAGAGTATTAGAGAAGACTCTTACACATTTCAGTTGCCATGTTACTGCACAGCAATTAATGTCAGCTCTTAAATTATAAAGCTTGTTTGTCCCTGTGTTAATTTATCAGCCAACAAAATATGCATTTGCTGTGACAGTTAAATTATTCACAGAGGTTTTAGTTCCATTAGGCCCTTTTTTCTGGGGCCCATCCTGGTACCTGTGATTTTAAGAAGCCAAAACAGGTGGCTTGAAGATTTTCACTTTGGCTTAGTGTTGCCAGAGTTCATTCTTTTTTTTTTTTTTTGAAGTATAGTTGATGTACAAAGAGTTCATTCATTCTTAATGCTATTTCTGGACCTTTATTGTTTACTCCCCTGTGAATAATACTTGATAATCTGGTGGTCTTTGGTGGACCAGTTTTCTTTGGGCCCCTGAGCTGACCAGTGTCTTCTATAACCACCAGCTTTCCTTGGCACCATCTTCTGGATAACTTTCTTCTCACTCCAGTCTCTCTTTACCTTGTGCCCATCCAGTGATCTCTGAGTTATTGATTTGGCTCATTTAGCTTCAAGTGCCCCACAACCCAGCCAGGTTTTCCCATGAGGCTGTTGGGAGTAGGATTCTATTCTGCCTGGTTCAGCTCTGTCATCAAAGAGAAACTTTTCCACAGTTAAAGTTGCAGGATAATGGACTCTTGAATATCTTAAGCAAGATTATCACATAGGTGAATAAATTTGCATAGTATCAGGTTGAGTCCAGAAAAGTGATAATATATAGATGTTAAAGAAACTACACAAAATATGAATGTATAAGATGTGTGTGTGTGTATGTGTCTGTGTAACCTTCTAATGATTCGTGCTACTTCTCTATTTTATTATACTTAAGTGGAATATCCAGGACAAACACAGATACACTGTCATAATGATAAATTATATAGTTTAATCCAGCTTCACCAGTGATAACTCAGATACCTTTTACAAATGTATTGCAAGAACAGCTTTTTCATGTTTGCGCCTAATTCCAGCAGAAGAACCTAATTATAGAACAACATTAGCCAAAAAAAAAAAAAGAAAAGAAAGAAAAAGAAAAAAATGGGTTTGCTTGGGGAAAAGGCTTTACGAGTAATCAGTGCAAAGCAGGAATCTCTTGCTGGGAATAATGTGGACCAGCCAAGGCTTCTGGGAGGTTTTTCTTTTTGGTTCTGTACTGCCTGGGTGACTTCTTCTTCTCATCCATCACTTAATCAGGAAATCAAAAGACAGCAAGCTGCAAGACAGACTCTTGTTCCAGATAAACCCTGTGACCTCCTAACAGGTTACTGAATCTTCTGTGGGAGTTCAGCTGACCAAGTGACTTCTTATGTTTGGGGATTTATTCATGAGCCAGCAAAGCTGTGGCTGATGTCACATAACCTGAGAGCGCTAGTTCTGTTCCTGGCTTCGTCTTCAGGCACAGCTGCTATATTCTGTTTTCTTTAGAAACTCCGATGAGGTGCCATATCTTTAAATTCAAATATATCAGATAAAACAGAGCCTATTTTTCCCATGAGCATATGTATATCCTCTATTAACCCTAATGAGCTGGGGACATTCTGAAAAGAACACCCACATAAGGTGATAGTACTGAGTATTAGCTGAAAAAGAAATAGGTTTTCGGTGGGGATTGGGGAGGAGGTGGAAAAAGAACAAGAAGAAAAAGACCTTCATGTATTAAATGGTTTAAAGGTACAGCATATAAAATAGGAATGCTTTTATTCCTTTTGTATTTTCCGAGGACAGTTCTGCCCATGAATCCACAAAATGGTACAGATACAAATGCATCACATTTGCCTGCTGTGATTAAATTTCTCTAATTACACAACCACACTTGATATGCGGGCCTGATGTATCACCTCTTTTTTTTCTTTTGTAATCATTGTTATATCCGTGCTCTATAATCAACGTTCATCACAGCTAATTAGACTTTCTTCGTCTGTTGTTTCTGAGATCTGACATTCCTAGGGTTCAACTGCAAGATTCATTTTTGAACATTTCTGGAGGAAAAAAAACAAATGAAAATTCTAGGGCTGTATTATTCACAAATGGCTTTTTGAAATTTTAATGTACTATGAGTTTCTTATTTTATTGAATTTAAATGATTACTCTTGGTGCAGGAGACCAAGTCCTGCATGATTTTGCATGGCTATTCTATGATTTACAAGTACATTCTTGTTGGTAAAGGAGCTGGCAGTCTTCCTCATTGCTCAAGATCTTGTAGATTTCTATGTGATTCCCGAGGACAGACATTTTTCTTGTATTAGTTTGACATTAATGTTGATTTCTCTTCTAAAAGGAATAGAATGCTGCAGATTTATATCATTTACAGCTTCAAAGCTTATGTTCATTCTCAAATGCAGTTTTCTTTCAGCAAATGTTTTTAATTATGGACACTTTAAATGTGAAATTACAGTGATAAGAAAGCTAGTTAAATTTGCGCTAGTCTATTACAACAAATTTAATCTACTTTCTAGATGTTAATTTGAGGCCAAAGCTTCAACTCACTGCTCTGTTTTCTCATCTGGAAATCCCCCATCTCCTGCAGCCCCTTATTAAGGCAATTATAATCTTTAAAGCTTTGATAGAAGGGTAAACCTAAGTGGAAGTCAGACATTCATTACCCATGTATATCCCACCTTCTTTATTTTGTGTTATCCTACCTTGTTTTCGCCATCCTTTTTAATCTACATTTTCATTGCGGCTGTTTGAGCCTGTAATTTGGACTGAGTCATTCCCTGATAAACAACCCTGTGTTTCTGAGCAACCATTTTGTTTCCAGCTCTTGCGAAGTTCACAGTACACTAGAGGATCTCAGCCCATGAACACAGAATTACAATACAATCTGAAAAAGTAGATTAGAAAAGAGGTAACTTTGAAGCTTGAAGAGAGAATGAAAAATCAGTGTGAATAGTAGAAAGGCTCCACAGAAGAGGTGATACTTGTGCTGAGACATGCAGATACTAATAATAATAAAATTTCAATTTTAAATTAAATTAAAAATAAAATTTATGAAATGACATTTTCTGTGCTAGGTACTGTTCTAAACACTTAAATTGAATTAACTCCTTTAAACCTCAAGAACGCTATGAAGTGCCATATATTATACCTATTTTATGGATAAGTAAACTGAGGCACAGAAAAGTTAGTTAACTCTACCAAGCTCACCGAACTTTACCAAGCTCATCTTTGGAAAATAAAATCTGCCACAGCAACGTCTCCTTTTCCACATGTTCTTCTCAAACTTTGCCATTCCCACATGAAGAGAGGAAGTCTAATTCCTCTGGATGAATCTGGATGGGTTTGGGACTCTGATGAAACCAATAGAATTGTGGCAGAAGTGACACTAAGTGACTTCCAAGGCTAGGTCAGGAAAGAAGATACAACATCCACCTTGATCACTGGAACACTTGTGATGGAGCCCTGAGCTGCCAGGCTGCCAGGCCAGCTGTCCGAGGCCACCGTGCTTTGCGGAAGTCCAAAGTAGCCCGAATGAGAGGCCACCTGGGGAATCTTGAGATTACAGGGAGAGAGAGAAACGTGTGCCTGGCTAGTGCCAGCAGCTCCAGTTCCCCTCTGCCCTTCTAGTTCCAGCCACTATCTGGCTATAGCTGCATGAGTGGAGCCAGAACTGCCTCGCCAAGCCTGCCCCAAATTCGTGACCCACTGAAACCGAGACAACAAAATAATTGCTGCTTTTAAGCTACCAAATTTTGGCAGTTTTTGTTACACAGTAACACTATTGGTAACAGTCATACAGCGAATAAGTATTAGAGCCAGAATCTGGACCCACTGTGACTCCAGAGCCACTCTTACTCCTTAGCCAGAAAGTAAAGTTTGAGAAGATTTATGCACATTCCTTCAGGTTTAAATAAAACCTTCATGTTATATGAGCGTGTTGCAGAACCCTCTCCTTCAAATCAATATTATGAGAGAACAGAAAATGTTTTTGCTAGTGAACTTTTTCTTGTATGACTGAAAATTAAATGAGGGACGAATAAGAGAATGTTTAATGGGATCATAAACATATCAACTGTCATAACTGTGAAAGCTGACTGTCCAGCGATTGGGGAGATATATATTGCACATCTGAGTAATGATTTCTAGCTATATTAAAATGATATGGCAGTTTAGATAGAGGGGGAAACAGTGAATTTTTTTTCTTTTTGAGGCAATGATTTCTGAATAGGCAGCTTGGAGTGGAAAAGACTGAAACTGCTTTAGAGCCAGAAAGCTTGGATTTTAGTGAGCTTAAATTTCAATCTTGCCTTTAGTTTATTTACAGCAACTTGTTGAATTGCATCTCCTACATTAGCCAGTAAGCTTACTTAGTATGGGAATGAGGCTTATCTTTTAAAAAAATATTGGGTTTGATCCTCCAGGCCCAGCCTAAAGAAGACATCCAGTAAATATTTACTAAGTGAGGGAATGACTATTCAACACAGTATTGTTAACTATCATCACCATGCCATACATTAGATCTCCAAAAACCGTTCCTCTTATATAACTGAAACTTTGTACTCTTTGACCAATATCGCCTCATTTCCCACTCCCCCCCTTCCCCTGGCAACCACCACTCTACTCTGCTTCCATGGGTTTCATTATTTTAGATTCCACATAAGAGTGAGATTACACAGTGTTTGTCTTTTTGTGTCTGGCTTATTTCATTTAGCATGATGTCTTCCAGGTTCATCCATGTGTTGCAAATGATAGGATTCCCTTATTTTTTTTAAGGCTGAATAGTATTCCATTGTGTATATATGCCATATTTTCTTTATCTATTAGACCATTGATGAACATTTAGGTGGCTTTCCTGTCTTGGCTATTGTGAATAATGCTGCAATGAACTTAGAAGTGCAGATATCTCAAGATTCAGATTTCATTTCCTTCAGATATACACCCAGAAGTAGGATTGCTGGATCCTCTGATAGTTCTATTTTTTAATTTTTTGAGGAACCTCAGTACTGTTTTCCATAACGGCTGGACCAATTTACATTCCTCCCAGTAGCACTCAAGAGTGGCCTTTTCTCCACCTCCTCACCAACACTTGTTACTTGTTTTGTTTTTGGTATTTGCTATTCTAATAAGTGTGAGGTGACATGTCATTGTGGTTTTTGTTTGCATTTCCCTGATGATTATTGATGTTGGGTACCTTTTCAATACCTGTTGGTTATTTCTATGTCTTCTTTTGAGAAATGCCTATTTCGCTCCTTTGCCCCTTTTTTAATTGATATATTTTTCTTTTTGCCATTGAGTTGTATGAGTTCCTTATATATTACCTCTTCTTCACAGACACACACACACACACATACACACAATGGCAATTATATAGAAGTGATGGATAAGTTATTTACCTTGACTGTGGTGATATTTGCACAATGTATACATACATCAAAACATCAAATTGTATACATTAAATATATACAATTTGTATATGCCAAAGATATCTCAATAAAATTATTAGGAAAAAGAATAATTGTAACTCTTAGACCTTTAGTTGCCTTATACCTAAAATATAAATCAATAGCTGAGTGTGCAATGCAGAAATTATCAGCACTTGTCATACCTTGGACAGGGAAATTTTCTAGGTCATAGGGAGACCTGTACTTCATAAATAAATGAATAGCTACTTTTAAAATTTGTCTTCTTGACACGTTAGAAGATAGATCAATGTTATGGGTAAAACAAACACTATTAGCACTAATGTGACATCTGTTCCTCCCATTGTCCTGTAATGATGCATGAATGAAAGAAGACTTGAGAATCCAGCTAAAAGATAGATTGAGAATATCTCATTTTACTTTAGGTGACAGAGGCTCATGTGATTTCCTAATACTCTTCTGGGATAGAAGTTTCTCAACCATGGCTACCTTAATTTAGAAAGTTGTACTGTACTGTCATTAATAATAAGGCCTACTCTACTTCTCTGGTTTGTGAAGTTTAAATGAAACCCAGAATATGAGAACATGATGCAAATACACAAATGTTAATGAGAACATGATGCAAATACACAAATGCAAATACACAAATGTTAATTATGTGAAGCGATATATAATTGGTAATTATAATTATTAACTATGACTAATTTGTGTTGCTGATAGCTTAAGGGAAATATAGACCAAAAGAGCAAATCGGTTTTAGTTCCTCATCTAATTTTTGTTAGCTGTGTTATAGACTTGTCATGACTTTTTGACTTCATGGACAAGTAAGATTGTGTTTTCTACAAACTTGCAGCCTTCCAGCGTATCGCACAGTGGAGGTATTTTTTTTGCAGCTACTTGGTAAGAGTTATATATAAGTTGCATAGAGAATTTGAATTAAAGGCAATTGCACTTGGAAGGTTACATTACTATGAATTGGAAGAAAGAAAAAAGAGAGAACAAATTTCATTTGTAACTAACATGAGAAATAATGATAATAATAATAATAGGTCACCCTTACTGTGTGACTAACTGGTTCCATTCATTTTACAAGTAATAATTCATTTAATTTTCACAGTTAACCAGTGGGGCAGGTACTATTGCTATTAATATTACCCTTATTGTACAGATGAGGAAACTGAAGAATAGAGAGGATAAGTGAATTTCCCAAGTAAGCAAAGGACCTGATATTCAGATTCAGTCCAAACATCACAGTCTTCACCATATCACTATAGTTAGTATGTGATTATTAGTTTCAATTGAAAATTTCAGTTAAAAATTGCTTTATAAATATCCCCAAATATTTCAAACACATCTAATTATTAACAGATAAGAACTATAGTAAGAAGGTAATGATTTTAGAATTGTTATTTAATGTTGCTGATTTATTGGAAATTTAGTGAGCTTAAAGTCAGCATAACATTAGTTTTAATATTTTTGTCACCTTTTGAAAAATTCTTAAAAAATAAATATATCTCTAGAAATGTACGCTGCATTGACTGAATGTGCTGTAATATAATGGCTTTTTTTCAGTGCCTCTGGTTTCATTTATTTAAAGTAGCCATTGTTTAATGTAAGTTTTTCCTATCAAAATCTAATTGGCCATTTGCAGCAACATGGATGGACCTAGAGAATATTATGCTTAGCGAAATAAGTTAGGCAGAGAAAGACAAATACTATATGATATCACTTATATGTGGAATCTAAAAAAGTAATACAAATGAATTTATATACAAAACTGAAATAGACTCACAGACATAGAAAACAAACTTATGGTTACCAAAGGGGAAAGGGGGGGGAGGGACAAATTAGGAGTATGGGATTAACAGATACAAACTACTATGCATAAACCAGATAAGCAACAAGGATTTACTGTATAGCACAGGGAATTACACCCAATATCTTATAATATCCTATAATGAAATATAATTTGCAAAAAAAAAGAATCACTACATTGTACGCCTGAAACCAACCCAATATTGTAAATCAGTTATACTTCAATAAAAAAAAAAAGCTTTTTCCACAATTCCTTTTGTTAGATGAAATTATGATTAATTTTTTTAAGAAGTCTTTTAGTGGAAATATGAAAGAAAAATAAAGCATTTGTATGTAGTATGTGAGAGTGCATTTATGTTGGGTTTCAAAATTTGCAAAGCATTTTTATAGGTGTTACCATAGTTATACTTCTCAACATTTTTATGAATTGTCATCATATTATTTTTCAAATGAATAAGAAGCAGCTCACAAATGTGAAGTGAATTGCACAGTTTCTCACATAAGGGTTAGAACTCAGATTCAAACTTCGATCCTCGGAGGCTGAAGTTCAGTATTATATTGCGTTATAGCTGTGATTGTTTCTTCCTTCCTGTACGGTGGCGGTGTAAGGAATGAGGTCACTGGATCGTAAGAATGGATCTCCTCTCCTCCTCTCTGGTAAGCTAACACATTTCCACATTCCTCCTTTCTTTCCCTCTACCACCAATAATGAATAGTAGAAGAAGGAACTCGGTTGGGCCTCAGGAGACTCATAAAGGTTAAGATTTTTGTTTTGAGGTTCTCAGTTTGTTCTTTAGTGACTAAGAGTAGAACAAGGTGCTGAAGCCTTGATGTGGAACCACAGATGCACTATTTTAAGGAAAATCCTAGAATTAAAACCATACATGCAAGTGTATGCTATTGGCATTATGAAAATTCTTCAGAATACATATATGGTTAATATACTTCATTTATAATTCTATAATCCCAAAATGAGATCGTAAAGACCCAGAACATTGTTTAAATACATTTCCCAATTATATTTTGGGCATGTATGAATTTTCCAGAGATGTTGATTACTGCCATATCTTAACCTGTAGAGAATTATATTAAGCTTGGGACCTAAAGAGAAATCAACTGATTTGCTGGAAAAGCTAATTGCAATAAAGAGCTTAGTTCATCACTCCAGCAAGTCTATTGATTTGAAAATGACTATGATACATAAAATGTGTATATGCACTTTTGGGGTAATTTTCACAAAACAAACACACAATCCTTTAAAAACGAAAGTGTCCATGCTAAATTGGGCCAAATATATTTGATTTAGAGAAAGTTGTGAGTAAAAATTGAAACACGTCTGATTTTGCTTCTTTACTCTGCCCTGTGGCCAACTCTGTTCAGTATTTGCTAAGTTTCTGAAAGCAGCATAAGCAATCACTAAAACCCAATAACCACAAACTAAATGGATCATGTGACTTTAGAAGTGAAGCATGTTTTAGGAAAATGATCAAATATACAGAGCCCAAATTCACAAATTTGTTTAAAGGTAGAAATTAGTAGCTTATTTTTGTAGCTAATTTAACAGATCTTTTATGCATTTGCAGTTCTGTTATATTGTTTTGTCCTACAACTAGAAATGCAACACTGCCCTTGCAAACATCATAGTTAATTCTTGAAGAGACTGCAGTATGTCATTGCAGATGGATTGATAGCCTTAATGATGTCATTGAACTTTTGTCATGCCTAACCTGGAAGACTTGCTATATGTCAGAGAATTTTTGTCATTCATCTTGCTTTTGAAAGGCCAAATTTATTTGCAACCTTGAATGACATTGGGCACATGAAACAGCCTGAAATCTATCATGCAGTGAGTATTTTATAAAACTGCAATGTTAAATCCTAAATATTGACTTGGCTTTCAGAACCATCTTCAAAGCTAATGACTTTCAAATTTTTTACTTATGAACACTGATTTTCAGTTGATAAAAATAACATAATATTTTCATATATACTTTTCTGAGTACTTGAGGTCACCAAATGTGCACCATGCTTCCTTATTTACTTTTTAAAGTAGAAAAAAAATACAATTGGAAATGCGTGCTTATATTTTTTTATTTATTAATGTCAATATGCAACAGACCAGTGAACAAGCACTAGCAATGAAGTCTACCCTTTGGTTGGATTATTCAGCCAATTTCTAAAAAAAATCTCAGATTGTACATAAATACAGCAGGGTTGTATAAAAAAATAGTGTTGTAAGAGGAAAAGCAAAATTGTTTTTGAGCTTTCTGTGTGTAGAGCAAGAAATATGGCATATGTTACTATAAATTTATAATTCCATCCATATAAGATGGAATTCATGTTCAATACAAATTAAACAAGAGAGCAATTGAGTGCTTTACATGAACCAGGCTTGAATTCTCAAGTATAAATAAATAATAATAGATAATGTTTAGTTAATAATAATAATAACAGTAAGAGCTTACTTTAAGCTAGAAACTGTGTTATAGTAAATGTATTATATAATTTGATCCTCACAATAGTCTTATAAAATAATTACTTTTTTCCCCTTACTATACAGATAACAAAATTAAGAACTGTGAAGTTAGCATCAAATATTTCATACAGAAGTTTACTCTTGTGCTCATTTGTGCCCTGGCAGACCAAGACTTAAGCTTGATAAGAAGAGCCATTGCGTTTGGAATTGTTGCCTTGCCCAGGAAACTCACCTGCTTGTTACATTTAGTTGTCCTTAAAGGGTTTCTACTTTAGCCCTGGCAGGAAGTTCTTGGTATAGACAGTGTGCCATCCTCTCCTTTCATCAAATCTTCAGTACATAAGCATGGGTCTAGTTTTCAGGAGAATAGTGGTCTCTTGCATACCTTCCACACAGAGTATTCTAGAATGCTATCCTTACCATTTGAATATGAAGATTCCTCCAGAGATCAGAAGCATTCACATGCATTGCTGCTTTCTCAAGTACGGAGCATCCAACTCATTGAATGATACAGCCTTGGCCACAGGAAATGGACTGAAGAGAACGCCAACATTGTATATCATTGAGCAGCTTTAAGCTCTTTACAAAGCAGCTTAACAAGCAAAATCTTAAAGATCATTCATCTTTTTATAAAAGCATGCCACGTATTCTAAAATTCAAGTGAATACACTAGAAGGCATATAATTGTGCACCATGGCAAGAGTATATAAAAAAAAAAGAAAGGGAAGGTAGTAGGAACCTTTTAGCCTTAACTTAAAATATAGTTTTTTGCATTTATTGTGCTCTTTTTCTGAAAGTATGCTCATTACAGAGAAGTTTAGGAAACAGGCAAGTGCAGAGCAACAAAACAAAGCCAACTGTAATCAATCATTCAAAGATAAGGACTTTTAGCATATTTGAGTATGTACTTGCATTTAAAAAAAAAACATGTATTAACAGGTTAAGTAGATATATGGGGTGATCATTATATATGTATACGTAAGTATACACACCCTTAGTGTGTCATATTTGCAGAGGTATATAAATATTCTCCTGGCCTGTGATTGTTAATTATCATATAGTGGTCCTTGATTCGTATGTATTATAATTTACTTACTACAGTTTTATATTTAGTTTCTATTTTTTTTTCTCTGGTATTAAGAAATACATAAATCATTATAGACACTTGTGATTATCTCCTTATGATATATTCTTTTTTTTTGAAAGTAGAATTGCTGGGTGGAAAAGTATTTGCATATCCTGATTTTTGTAGACACTTGAATCTCAGAAACTATTTCTCAGCTTGTGCTCTTACTAGCAAAGTATGGTACATTCCTTTCGTCACACCCTTACAACCCTTACACATTAATATTGATTTTAATCTTTGTAAATCTGATAAAGAAGCAATAGTATAACTTTATTTTTATTTTAATTTCTTTGATTATCAGTTAGGTTCAAAAACATTTGACATTTATTGGACATTTGTACTTCTGATGTTTTTCAATTTATCACATTTCATTAGATCAAATTTCTGTTAGGGAGAGTTCACCTTTTCCTATTGATTTATATTAACCTTTTATATATTAATGATTTCTGCCCCTTTTGCCTTCTATGTGTCAATGTTGTTTTCTTCATTTCTTATTTGTCTTTTAATTTTGGTCTCTTGGAATGGTAGATTTTGAAGTTTATGTGGAGCAATCTATCAGCTTCTTTCATTTATGTTTTTCACTACTGGTATTAATCTACTTCCCAAAACATGAAACACGTTTGTAAAATATCTTTAACAGTTTTTTGTGATACTAAAATTCTTACTGAGCAGAAGAGATTTTAAGTCCTTTTAATGTTATTTTTATATACTAATCATTTTGACCAACAAAACCTTTAAATGTCTTTTATTTCTTAAACTCCTGCTACATTAGCCCCATCTTATCTGTTTGATTATGAGTTTTGTGAAGGGCCAAATTCAGTTTGACACTTGTTAATATTGTTCATGATTGTTACGGTTTAAAGTAAATAGACATATGTGGAAAGGGATCCTTACACATGATATTTATTATTTTAATATTTCAGAATCAAAACTGGGTCCCTTTATTGACAGTTTTCTCTCATATTACCTCCCAGAGATATATTTATTCACATTCTTTAGGAGTAAAAGACCTTGTCTTCAACTCTCCTGTAATCAGATGTAATAGTCTAGGGAAAGGATTCAAATATTTTTAGTAGCAAAAACAACCACTTTATTCAAACAGATTTTAAGTTGAGAGCTACCCAATATAAAAGTAATAAAAGCAATTTTTCACTTATTGAATTAGAGGAGTTATGCTAGGGTGCTCCTCCTCTCCATCCCTATCCAGGCCTTCCCTGAGAGACATCTGTGAATCTTTAAGGATTTGAAGCCAAGTCTTTCAGACCAGGAAGGGTAAGGTCATAAGCTTTCAGAGCCAGTCAAATAAAATAAATGAGTGAGACCGCTCAGTGAGAAGGGATATGTTGTGGGAAAGACTGTGGTGAACTGGAAAACACATAGAAAGTATGAGTGTGGTCCAAAAGCATAAACTATTTTCCAAAGCCCTGTTCAGGACTATGCAAACCAGCATTACTTTCCTTTTTAAAATTATAGATTTATTTCAGGTAAAACCAGGCAGAGGCAATTTGGACCATATTGTTTCAGCTTTCAGTTGAACTAATTTAGCCATAATATGCTATTCCATTAGGCCTTACCTCTTAGTACAGGTCAATATTAGTCAAAAATTGTTGTAAAAAATGTTGGCATTTTTGGAAAAACCTCTATTGAAGATTCATCATTGTTTTATCCAATAATCCTTATGTTCAAACAGATTTCCATAAGAATTTAATAAGAGTAAAAATCCATCCCTCCTAAAAAACAAATTATTTCCCTTTGAACAGTCTCCAAAAATTGTATAATCCATTGTTTTATTCTTTTTTATTGCCCGTCAGACATCTCAGACCAATTTTTTAAAGTAATGATGGCACAAGTAATATAACAACCAAAACTAAAACTTTAAAAGACATAACTCTACTATTGTTATGTCAAATTATTTAATTTTTCAATCTTTCCAAGCTTTCTCCATAAGAATATATGGCTTTTATAGTTGCAACTAAAACACAGAAACAATTTGTTATCCATTTCAACATAACAGTTCTCCATGTTGCTTTATAGCCATCACAATTACAACTTGTAATGACTGCATTGAAGTGATACATTTAATTTACTTAGTTATTTCCGTATTGAT
This sequence comes from Eschrichtius robustus, assembly GCF_028021215.1. Classification (NCBI taxonomy): domain Eukaryota; kingdom Metazoa; phylum Chordata; class Mammalia; order Artiodactyla; family Eschrichtiidae; genus Eschrichtius; species Eschrichtius robustus. The sequence goes on from NC_090829.1 coordinate 48,847,749, forward strand.
GAACATTTCAGTTGTAATAAATGTTTTACTTAACATATATATGACTTTCAGTTTTCTTTTTAATGGCCATAGCTTTTTTGAATAAGCATAATTTTTATGATTTCATCAGTTCATTGTGAGGCTTGCATGATGTTAAGTACGGAAAGGTGTCTAACACAGTTGAATTCCATTGGAATATATTTTTGGATGAATTCTTAAAAGTGGAATCACAGGACTCTTGATATCTGACCTATTCTAACATATCTCCTTTTTTTCCAGCAAACTAAGCTTAGAGAATAATATGTGAACTTGTACTCAAATATTCCTTAGAAAGTCAGCCTTCACTGATCTTTCTCTGTATGATATTTTGCAACACAAAGCTCAGGACCTATTTATAGAGTCTTGTATTCTTTGTTAATCATTTCATGAATTCCTGGTTTATTGGCGAGTCAAGTTTTAAGAAAAATAAAGAAGCATGTAATGCCTCAGTTAATGGAGTTTTCTTTGGACTAATGTAATGTAAGGAAAAGTAAGGAAGATCAGGAAAAGTGTGAATAGGCATTCTTTTACTGGCTAAAGTGGTCTACATGGTAGTAAACCTATTCTCGTGCTGAGAACAAGTAGAAAAGTTGCATGTAATATAAAAAAATCACTCATCTGAAGATATCGGAGAATATCATGGCAGCCAGGAGTGTCAGTGAGATAAGTTTTCCCCTTGAGGGATTGATTCATACGTGACATAGTGGGAAATGCCAAAAGATGAGAAGAAAATTGCTGCTAATAGGAAGAAAAGGTAGACAGGGCAGTCATCAGTCTCACTGGACTGGGAAGATGTAAATTGGAATTCAGAATTATCATGAAAGCCAAAATTTGAGGGATCAAGGTACTGGAGAGAGGGTATACCAGAAACCACAGCCAAGGATGTGATCAGGAAAAAGAATTACTATAAAAATTATTAATTAGAAACTAGAGATACAGTACTAAGAAGGGTTAAGAGAATGTTAAAGAATATAGGAATAGCAGATGTAGGGAACAGCCACTATTTCCAGGACTGAAGAAGAGTGCCCAAGAAAGGAACAAATTTAGAAACTGTCTCCTAATCTCCCCACCAGGTTGAAATTCGGATCCAATTGGAGAGGTTCTGGCTATAGGTCACTGGGTGGCATAAAAGTTTGCTGAGGTGCTGCTGGCCAGAAATGGTGGATGGCAGTGAAATTCACTGGGAAGCTGCCTGTTGGAGTAGTGGTGAGACTTGCTGAATGGTATGTACCACTGGCAGGGTAGCTGCTTGCTGATAGATAAGCTTCCCACTGACAGGGGAGCTGCCTACTGGCAACCACAGTGTACATGCCTGTGAAACAGAAAGTACTAGAATCAAACTGATAAGTCCCTTCCTCTTACAGAGTTCATACAGTGCCCTCTACTAAGAAGGCTTACCATTGTACCACCTGGCAAGGGAGAAGTGTTTACAGGGTCCAGCTTCAATATTATAAAGCAAGTCAAAAAAGAGTGGATTGGTAAAAGTGAGAAAATTGATGATGAAATGTAAAATTTCACCTAAGAAGTAGAATTTATAAAAAGAATCAGCTATATATAATAGAAATGAAAAAGACAATAACTTTAATGCAGAATGCAGTAGATGGAATTAATGGTATATTATGAACAGTTGTTTATAGAATTAATAACCTAGAAGACTGGTCAGTAGAATATATCTATACTGAAGCAAATAAAGAAAAAAGATAATAAAACAAAAAAACAGAAAATAGCATAAGAAAAATGATGTATAGATCAAAGATCTCACAAACATGTGTTATGCGGTACTAGAAAGAGGAGAGAGAAAATGGGCAAAAACAGTATTTGAACATATAATGGTGAGAACAATTTCTCTAAAACTGAAAGACATCAAACCACAGAAATGTGATGTACCATAAACTCCAAGGAGGAAGGCTACCAAAAAAAAAAAAAAAAAAAAAAGAACCACCCCACGTTAAAGCATACCGTAGAAAACATATCAGAAACAGGACAAAGAGAAAATCTTAAAAGCAGACAGAGAAAAACAGTCACATTACATTCAAAAGGAAATTTAAATGATAATGAAATATCACTTTTGAAATGCTTAAAGAAAACAACTGTCAACCTACAATTCTATTCCATTGAAAATATTTTTCAAAAATTAAAGTGTGATAAGTGGGGGGAATAGGCAAATCTGTGCAGAAGAGTTCCAAATAATTTATATATATACCTTACCTTTAAGGAGGGGGAAGCATAACTCCACTCCTTAAATGTCCGTTGTGCATAATGACTTCATTCCAATGAACACTGGTATGGAAAAGGGGAAGAATGAGAGTAAACTTACAGTGGAAAAACCTGACAAACACTGTCAGCCTGGGGATCAAGGTTGACATCAACAGGACTAAGTGATGTGTTGATAGTATGTACCCTTGATATGATCATGAAAATGGCACTTCACCTCTGTGCTCTTCCTCCTCAAAGCACATAATCCCAGTCTAATAATAAGGTAAACATGATAAAAATCCAAATTGAGAAACATTCTGTAAAATACCTGACCAGTACTCCTCAAAACTGTCAAGGTCATCAAAAGCAAAGAAAGTCTGAGAAACTGTCTCAGCCAACAGGGACCTAAGGGGACATGACAACTAATGTAATATGATACCCTGCAAGGGATCCTGGGACTTAAAAAGGACATTAGGTAAAAACTAAGAAAGTCTGAATAAAGTATGGACTCCAGTTCATAATAATGTATCAATATTGGCTCATTAATTATAATAAATGTACCACACTAATGTAAGATACTTATAATAGTGGAATATGGAATAAGTGGGGTTTATGGGAACCCCCTACTATCTTTGCAGTTCTTCCGTAAATCTGAAAATGTTCTAAAATTTTTTAAGTTTATTTAAAAACTAAGGTGAAAAATGTCATTTCCTGACAAATAAAATCTGAAAAAAAATTGTTGCCAGCAGATCCATATGAAAAGAAACACTAAAAGGAGTTTTCAGGCAGAGGGAACATTATTCCAAATAGAAGCACAGAAATCCAAGAAGCAATAATGAATACCAGAAAAGGCAAATATGTGGATAAAGCTAAATTACTCTTGACTATATAAAATAATAACAATAAAGTCTTACGGGTTCTAAATATCTGAAATTAAAATGCATGATAACAATAATATAAAAAGCAGGAAAAGCATAAAGAGAATTAAAGTATAAGTTTCTAGCATTGTCAGGGAAGTGGTTAAAGTACTAATTTATATTAGACTTTAATAATCGATGTTGTAATATCTAGAGTAACCACCAAAAGAATAATAAAGGAATATATTACTGACAACCTAATAAAGAGTATGTGTAGAACACTTAAAATTATAAATTTAAAAGGATCTACGAGTTCAGAGTAAAAGTAATGTAAAATATATAGAAATTTAGAAAAATAATAAAATGGTAAATTTAATCTAAATATGTTAGTAATTACATTAAAAGTCAGTGATATAATACCATGGTTTAAAGATGTTAGAATGTTTAAAATAACACATACAGATAAAGGTACATGGATATAGTTTCTCAAATATGTGCATACAAAAAGCCTAAAGTTTAGAAAATGAAATGTCATGCAAACACATGCCAAAAGAAAACTTATATAGCTACTAATAATCACAAAACCTCAACTTCCTTGCAGGACATTTGGTCCTGTCTAAAATGTCCATAAGCATATTTGGTTCATGCCAAACAGTTTTGGACAAGACTAAATATCTGGGACCTTTTGGCATGGACCAGATGTCTTATGGACCAGATGTCTAATGGAGGTTTTGGACAGGACTAAATATCAAGGATTTTTTGGCATGGACAAAATGTCTTAGGCATGTTTTAGACAGGACCATATTTGCTAACACCTCAACTTTAATGAAAGAAAAGTAGCTGGATCTAAAGAGGAACATTTTATAATAACAAAGTGTTAATCTTTTGGAAGATGTGGCAATTCTGAACTTGTATTCCACTTATAATAGGGCTTCAAAGTATATAAAATAAAAATTGCAGTCATAAAAGGAAAAACGTAAAATTAGAGAGAATTTACTATGCCTCTCTCACTAACTGATATATAACAAACATATAAAAAACTCCTAAGGATATAAAGATATGAGAAACATGATTAATGGACTTGAACTAATTAAATATACATTTGTACATATTTGAAATATATACATATAAATAATTTATATGTGCATATATACATACAGAAAACATAGCACCTGACAATTGTAGATCACACTTTATTTTCCAGTAGATATAGATTTTTTTTAAAATCAAAATTGACCATGTGTTGGAATATAAAGCAAGACTTAACAGATTTTGAAGAACTGAAGTCATGAAGAGTGTATTCTCTGTCCACAGTGGAATTAATCTAGCGTTTCATAATAACAAGATGATGGGACGTTCCTAAAATGTTTGGACAACCCCCAGAATATACCTCAAAATAACCCAAACAAAAATATTAATTTAGATTAGGAGTTCCAAATTCCATAAGATTCATTGTCTGAATCAAATGATAATTAAATCATAACATAGCAAAACCTGTGGGATGTAGCTAATACTTTATTTTTAGGAAAATGTATAGCCTTAAATGAACATATTAGTGTGATACACTCTCTCCAAGAAGGTTGCCATCAATTTCTTTCTTCGAGACCACCAGGCAGTGAGAAAGTCAAAGTTAGGCACGTGGAGATAAAGGGAGATGCCCGACCAGCCTCTCAGATATTCCAACCGTCTCAGCCCAAATCCCAACATGTGAGTGAAAAAGTCTGCATGCAAGTCTAACTCAAGCTGCCACCTGACTGCTCCCATATGTGAAAACCCAAATAAGGACCACCCAGCTGAGCCCTTCAATCCCCAGAAATGTGAAAGATAACAGTAAATTGCCTCTTTAAGCCACTTATTTGGAGGGTGGTTTGTTATACATTTATAGATAACCAGAAATATCTTTAAAGAAGAAAGTCCAAAAATTAATTAACTAAATTTCAATCTCAAGAACTTAGAAGCAGAGCAATGAAAGAAATCTATAGAGCCAAAAGTTTGTTCTTGGAAAAGATGAAGGTGATTGATAGATAGATGATAGATAGATAGATAGATAGATAGATAGATAGATAGATAGATAGATAGTAGATAGATAGTTAGATAGATACCAAATCTGATTAAGAAAAAAAGAGAAGGCACACATTATTTATTTCAGGAATAGGAAAAGGAACCTTGCTACAAATTGAACAAACATTAAAAATATAGGATGAGAACATTGTGAACAACTTAGCAGAAATACACTTGAACATTCATGTGAAAAGGACAAATTCCTCCAAACATATAATTTATCTAACATGTTTAAATGAAAATCTGAATATTCTTATTTATTAAAGAAGTGGAATCTGTAATTAAAAGTCTACACACACATACACATGCACACACACATACAATATCCCAGGCCTAGATGGTATCATAAATGAATTCTTTCAAAAATCTAAGTAAGAAAGACAAAAGTCTCAGATTCTTCAGATAATAGAAAAAGAGGAAAAACATCCTCACTTGTTTAATCCACCCAGTATGACCTGGATGCCAAAACCTAACAAGAATATTACAGGAAAGAAAAAGTGCAGGAAAATCTCTTTCATGAATATAGTCACAAAAATCCTAACAAAATATTAGCTAACTGAATCCAGGAATATATAAAAGGGTAGTATATCATTACCAGGTTCATTTCAGGGAGGCAAAAAATCAATGTTATTCATCATATTAACAGAATTAACTAGGAAAGCCATATAATTGTCCTTCTAGATTCAGAAAAAGCAGTAAATAAAACTTAACACCTATTTATGATACAAATACTTAAGAAACTAGAAGTAGAAAGGAACTTTTTTAATCTGGTAAAACTAATCTATTAAAAAAAAAATCCCCACAGTACGTATCATACCTACAGTGAAATGTTAAAAACTATCCTTTTGAATTCAGAAGTGAGACAAGGATAATCATTGCCACCATTTCTGTTTAACATTCTACTTGACCCACTAGTAAAAGAATCAGTATTTTAAGAATTGGACAAATGGACAAAATATTTGAACAAGCACGTCAACAAGATGTTATCCAAATGGCGAATAACATGAAAAAGGTGTTTAACCTAATTAATCATCAGGAAAATGCAAATTAAAGTCACAATGTGATACTCTTATACACTCCCCAGAAGAACTAAAATGAAAAACAAAACAAAACAGAATATCCCAAACATTGGCAAGGATGAGTAGCATCTGGTCTCTAATACACCACTGGTGAGAGTGTAAATTAGAATAACCTCTTTAGAAGACTATTTGGCTGGAACTACTAAAGCAGAACATATCATACCTTTTGATCCAGCAATTTCAGTCCTAGATATATTACCCCCAAAAATGTATATGTACATTCATTGAAGGCATGTATAAGAATGTTCATAGCAACACTCTTTACAATAACCAAAAATAAGAAAATAGGTAAATTCCCATCAGCTATGAAATGGATAAATAAAAAGTGTGGTATATTCATAGATTTGAGAAATATACAGGAATAGGAATGAGCAAAGTACAAGTACAGTCTCAAAATCTCATAAGCAGAATGCTGGGCAAAAGAAGACAGACACGAAAAACACACAGTATGATTCTACTTCTATATAGTTCCAAAAGACAAAACTAACCTATAGTGTTAAAGATCAGAATGGTTGTTACCTTCAGCTAGGCAGGGTGCCCCTTGGGTGCTAGCTATGGTCTATTTCTTGGGGTTGCATTGCTATAGTTTATTTCTTAAGACTCATCAAACTGTATCCTAAAGATCTGTATACTTTTCTATGTGTATGTCACATGTCAGTGAAAAGTTAACTGAAAACAAATGGAAGCAGTCTCAACAGCTGCGCAGCCAGGCCTCAGACAAATTCAGTTCTATCCATTTGAGGTGCACCTTACCCCACTCTGCTTGGTACCTCATCATTTCTTCAGTATCAGTTCTCTGCACTCTTGGTTCCAAAGTTATGGGAACTCAGTTCCTCTTTGGCAGTGCTTCTACTTTGTCAGCTTCTTTGGCTGGTCCCAACTAACTCATTCTTCCTCTCCCCCTCTCTCTCCCTCTTCTGCCCTCTGCCATCCTTACCTGCCCCTCCCCAGTTCTTCTCTGCTCTCCACCCTCTCTGTCTTCCAGCCACACTCGTTTCAGGAAACAAATACCATTGTCAGCAAGTCAACACGCAGAAGTGACTACTTGGAGCAGAACGGGCCACTCACTATCAAACCTACAGACGGGTTGGAATGTTTACCAGCTGGAAGCTGGATGGGGGTGTACATAAAATTGAGCCCTATCTGTGAAGATGCTTTCTGACCACAGGTTAAGAAGTAGGCTGTGGACATACCCAGCACATGGACACAACCAAATCACACTTCTGTTTAGTCCTCAACCCCAGCTGGATTTGAATCATTGGAAGCCATGAAACTACCCTTTTACCTCCCCACACTGTTTAGCACAATGCCAAATATATAGTGGTGGGTGCTCAGTAATTATTTATCTGAGAAGCCTGCAACAAAACATTTAATGGATAGATAGGTGACCTGTATTCTGACTTGCTAGTTCCTCACTCTCTTCTTAATCTCATCCTGAAATGATGACTTGGATGTGAAATATCTGGATCTGTACCATAAGCCTCCAAATTCCATAAGATTAGACAACCCCTTAGGGACACTGTTCAAAAATATTTACTTCAAATACCAAAGATTATGACCTGTCTTTTTCTTTACATCAAAATTAGAGTGTGTTAGCTCTAATTAAAATAAGATACTATAGTTTTATCTCATTTCATCTGAGGTCAAAGAATGATGTCACTCTGTGATGGTACATTTTTAGGAGAGCCACTGAAGTCTTTTTGTGTGTCTAGTTTCAGGAAGCTAATTCTGTTTACATATTCAATTGCAGATATAAATGAATGTACCATGGTGTCTGTCAGGACCAATGCTGTAATACGATTGGCAGTTATTACTGCAAGTGTCAAGCTGGCCAGAAGCTGGAGGAAGATGGCAGAGGATGTGAAGGTAATGGTTAGGACTGTCTGCTTCCTGATAAGGAAAGAGAGAACATCTATGTAGTGCAGAAGAGGGGCTTGTCTTTGATCCAGAGCCAGTTGAAGTGCCTGTGCTGAATGTTGTCAAGAGCACAGATCTTCCTCTCGTGTCTAGATTACAAAATTGTAACCCTAAGAACACTTCAAGTAGCTTATTATGAGAAACATATGATTATATGCTGGTTTGGTTGTGTCATGTTCTGATTGTGGAATTTCAATCGTTCATTTAAATCCCTGGGTAAAGTACATATTTGTGAAAGCATTTTGTTTAATTCTAAAGTGAAAATGGTGCTTATCATAAAATACTCATATGTTGTTACAATAGAAAGAGAGGGACACAAAACTAACCAGAGAAACAGCATTCTTAGTGTACAATTAACTTTTTTTTTTTCACGAACTTCCATTTTCTGACTCCTTTTAAAATTAATTCCTTCCTTCCTTTATTTATTAATTCATCATTTTGTTCATTTGACAATCATTGAGTTGCTGCTCTGTATCAGGCATTATTCCATGCTCTGGGGATACAAAAATTAATGAGAAATAAATTCTGCCCTGAAGAAGCTCGCTGATTAGAGGCAAAGATTGAAACATAAGCCAAAACTTTACAGATTAGTGTTTTAAGGCATTGTAGAATGAGGTTAAGTGCATTGGATTCAAAGAGACCTGGATTTGAGTCTTAGCTCTGTCACTTACAATTTATGTAACCTTGGGCATGTTATTTAATCTTGCTAAGACTCTTTCCTCAACTGTAAAATTTAGGATAATGGTAGCTCCTAAAACCACAAAAGTTGCTGCGGGAATTAAATAAGATAATGCATCTAAAGCACTTAGCATAGTGGATGGAATATAGTAGGTATTCAAATGATAACTATGAATTGTACTCTCATTTATGACCATGCTGTTTCCCATTTGGGGAATATAATTGGGACCACAGACCACCTCCTTGTCTTCTTCTCTAAAAGAGGAAACACCCAAAATAAAATGATCCCTTGTACCATGCCTTATAACTGTCCTTTCTGACTTTTTCCCCTATCTATTCTTACCATTTAAATGCTTGAGCATTTTATGTATTCAGCCTTTTTTTTTAGATCACATAGAAATGCATTTATTCTATGTTTTAAGCACCATAAGCACCTCTGGTTAGCACCTCTGGTTCCCACTGACCTTACAAAATCACACTTATTTTTTCCCCTGACAATGTCAATTCCTAATGGGACATATCTGAATAAGTTGTTGGGATAAAACAAAACAAACAGAAGACATCCAACTGAAGGTGTCTGGTGCCGGGGCTGTGGGTTTGCTTGGGACTGCCAAGACAAGACAAGTTGTAGATGTGAGTAGGTTGGAGAATTTCTCAGATTCTCAGGAAGCAGTGTAGCATCTTACCTTCTGGAAATGTTCTGGCAGGCAGCAACAGGAAGGGCTCCAAACGGACAACCAGATGTTCAAGGGTGACTGCATCTGGGCCTGTCTGAGACAGGCTTCATTCCAGGCAGGGTCCTCTGCCTATAAGGGTATAAATTTATAAAGGCAAGCCCTAAATTCATCCAGGTCCTTTTTCATTCAAGTGAGATCATCTTTGTTTCTGATGAGATTGTGTGGCAATGGTGTTTCCAGTATGGACTCAATATCAGAGAACCAGAGGAGTAAAGCACCCCATGGTGTCCAAATGAAAGGTAGAAAAATGGCCACTGAAGTTAGAATGATCTGCCTGATGATGCACAACCCCTTCCTTGCCTGATAGGCGGTTTTGTTTCTTTTTGGCTGAGTATTACTTTTATCAACATGATTATTATCACAGATACATTTGAAGTGCCCAGCACAGCAATTAGCCAATTGTTGTTATTTTTATAACAACTATTAGGCTGATAAGACAGGGTAAACTTTATATCCACTAATTCATTTATATGCAATTATCTCATATTTTAATTGAAATTAGTCCCTCTTCATATAAATGTCAACATTTCAGAGAACTGATTTCCATGCTTTCATTTAACTGATGTTCATTCGCGCAAACTGAGCAAGAGTAACATCAGTATTTGTCAGAATCAGGAGTTTGACACTGAATTAACATTGACTTCCTACTTACCAAGATGCAGAACTTGGGATGGTGGTTTGGGGTGGAGCAACTTTCCAATAAGGAACCACCTCTCTCGGTCTCATACTTCTCAGCATCTTTTCTTTGTCATTTCTTTAAATGACCATTTGGTAGACATAGTGATGCTAGAGATTCATCTTGTTTGACTGTTGAACATGCAGGTGATCTCAGATTTGTTTATATGCATAATTAAATTAAAATAATAGAGGTTGTTTTGAAATTAAATACATTCTAAAGCCACTGCAAATGAGCACTTCAATTCATGTGAGGGCACTGATGAGTCATTCATATTTATTTACTGGATACTAACAATAAAGGTCAGTTGGTTTCAAAGACCATTGTGTTAAATACTGCAGACATAGAATTAAACAATCATTTGAAAATACTTTTTCTTTGCATTAATATAAATTGGATTTAAGTTATTTGAATTGCTTTTTAAAATACAGATCAAAATTTTAGTAGACATTTATTGCAGCATTAAAATACATCTAGAGTCTACCCTTCAGTGTAATTGAAACATTTATAAATGGCTTTGTGAGTTAATCTTATTCTTTAACCTTTTCTTTAAAGAGCCATAAAACTTGTGGAGAAGGCTTCTGATTAGCTCAGGTACATGAGTGTCCCCTTCTTTCAAGCACAGCACTGAGCATAAAGCACAGTTTCTAACTCACTCTGCAAATAGTTTATTATAATGTGTAAATTATAAGGGGAAATACCTGCATACCACTGGACACTGTGAGAATATATATATATATATATATATATATATATATATATATATATATATAGAAAGGACGTAAAGCTTTTCTTCTTTAATTTGTTAATGTGGGTTAAAATAGTTATAGTTTTTCAAATATACAACCATCTTTGCATTTAGGGAAAAAGTCTAACTGGGTTTTGTAATTTTATTTGTTACTAAATCCAATTTGCTATAATTTTGTTTGTGATATTTGCATCCATAACCATGAGTGACATAGGTCAATAATTTGTGTTTCTCATATGTGTTTTATGGCAGTGGTTCTCAGCTGGAGGAACTTTGTCCCCCAGAGACATTTGGTAATGTCTGAAGACACTGATTTTCACAACTGAGGGGAGGGAGTACGGTTGGCATCTACTGGGTTGAGGCCAGGATACTGCTAAATGTCTGCTTCTGTTACACTGATTTTACGTATGTTGGACCTTCTCATTGTCTCACATGCTGCTTTCATGTGCTGTATTTTCTTTTCTCTCTTTACTGCATGTGCTCAAATAGTTTTATTGAGTTTCAAATATCAACAATTTAACTTTACATTTTTAGAAGTCTCATTTTTCTCCAGTTAGTTCCTTTCTATTGTATGCTCATTATTATCATTATATCCTTTTCTTTTGATATTTCGCCCACAGCTATTCTGTATTCTGTGTCTGATTCCAACATCTATGGTCCTTATGGGGGAGTCTAAATCTATTGTTTCTTATTTCTAGGCTGTAAGTTAGACTCTTTCCTTTCATGTTATACATGCTTCTAATATAAAACTTCTCACAGAGCACTGTATTTATTTACACATTCGTACTATCTCTAGGAGATTAGGAGTATCTCCTAGGTAAGGGCCATGTCTTTTCACTTTTTTATACCTATATCACAGGTGTTAGTACCTAGCAGAATTCCATAAATGCTTATTGAATGAATGAATGGATGAATGAATACATACCCATCCAAACATAAATGCACACAGACATACAGTCAGTACACATTTTATTCATTTCCTTATGTACAAATTTTAATCATGCTGGGTTTGTCATTTAAATTCTGACTGGTTAAACCATTTGGTTATCAGTAGGTCTGTGTAAATATTTGCTGATAACAGGTCTGTTTCATTTGAAAGGGCAAATCACATTTTTCCTTCTAGAGAGCAAATCAAAGTCTTAGCTTAGTTTGAACTTTCTGAAGTTTCTCCATGTGGCTTGTCTAAATTATTGGTGCAGCAACATAACTAGTGTGACTATTTGAGCATGGTAGTACCATGGAGTCAAGGAATTTTTCTAAATGAGATGGTAATTAGCATTACTGTACATTATAATAAGTAAACTGACAAAGATAATGAACATTGATTGGACATTTGGGATAGTCTTCCATTTGGAAGAAATAAATGAACATAAAGGTATATTGTTTAATGAATTGACTTAAAATATTTTAAAGTAGTTTGATAATATTTTTAGCCAAATTTTTCCTGAAACACATTAGAAATGATAATGTGAATAAACAGTGTAATTCAGCAAACTGTTGTTGTTATATATGGGACTTATCATATTTGACACATAAATGTATACAAAGATCTCTTTCTTTTTATCCATCCATCCATCCATCCACCAAACTATGTGTCTGTCCCATACACTGTGGACCACATTGAACAAAGAGCACACACTTTGGGTTTGAATATTGACTCTAACATTCTCTAACTCTGAGGTTTAGGGCAAGTTACTTAATATCTATGGGCTGTCCCTTCTTCCATCTGTAAAACCAGAATAACAATATCTAACCTAATATAGATTGAGAGATTAAATGAGATGTTGTAGGAAAACAACTTCATGGTGAGAAAACTCCTTTCCCCTACTTCATGACCACATAAAGAGGGATATTATCAATCCTGACATCTCTCTGCCCCCTCACTCACTCTCTTCTTCCCAAGGGAGGAGTTAATTACCTCACTGTGGAGTTTTGGGAAAGAAATTGTTTGTTTGGGGAAAGAAATTGTGGAGTTTGGCCCACCTCCCTATTTCCTCTTTAGGATCTACAAATGCCTACAGGAAATGCCCATGCTGGTCTGCTCTGCTCAGATGCATGTTTCACCAGGTCAGTACCCCACATGGGGAAGACTGAGGTTTTCCAGCTACACCTGTGGCCAGGTGGGAGCGTTTGCCTAATTCTGCGTACATCTTTAGTAAACCCCTAAATCCTTTTCTCCAGTTTCAACTTTAACAAAAATTAAGCTGATATTTTGTCTACATCGGCCTGTTTTGGATTAAATCTCAGTTACATCAAAAGTCAGGCAAGGAATACAAATTTGTTATTGTATGCTTTCATACTAACACCTTGCATTTGCCTAATACATAATACATGCTCAAAAATTTTTCCTTTTTCCCTCATTTTTAAATTTCCTCCTATGCTATATGTTGCTGAAGATAAAAATATATGTAAGGTTATCTTTCTCTCTCCAAGGAGCTTCCAGTTCAATAAAGAAGATAAGATGGATATACAAACAACTATAGTTTAAGTTAGCAGGAGTATATATACGGCAGGCACAAGCAAAGTGCTATGAGAATTAACCAGAGAAAGAGATAACCCACTGTTGAATCAAAATGGGCTGTGAGGAACAGGGGCAGGCACTAATCATTCAGTCTTGGGACTAAACAGCCCTCCTTCCACTTCTTTAATTTCCTTAAAAAAAATTCCTAATTTTCTTCATACTCCCTGTTCTGCTGTCATTCTTCCTTCTTGTTTGACACTAGAAGACATCTGAGATTTGAACAGCAAAGCTGCCACTGTCACACCAAGGTCATTCTTTGTAGAAACTCTGAATGTATTCTTAAGTATCTGTGTCTTTTCGTCTAGAGAGAAAACACATATAATTCAAATCCAAGACTCTGCTGTGAAAGTGGAAATCCACTTTGACTCTTTTGAAGTTAATCTTTTAACTAAAGCCCATCATTTCTCCCCTAGTAATTCAGAGTAATCATTTCAACACCTCAGTTTTCAGCTAATACATATTATAGTCAAAAGTGTATTTGGAAGTGAGGCAAGCTGGAAGAAACCATCACCGATATAGATTCCCCAGGATGAACTGGCTCACTTTCCAAATTTAATTAGAGATGTATAGATTTATGGCATAGCTCCTATAGGTGGTGCCAAAGGAGGGAGACCGGAAAAAAGAGGTCTCCAAAGTATGAGGCTGAAAAGCAAGGCATCGCTCACAGAGGCCTCTTGTTGGTAATAAGCCAAGACAGAAATCCTAAGGCAAACCCACTGCCTCAGTAGGTCCTGCCACTTGCAAAAGTGATGGAACAGAACAGCCAATCAGGGCAAATGGCTCTATGAGACTCTCTGGGAATGGTGGGCAGCAAGGGACCTTCTTTCCAAAGTTTGGCTCATGGTCCTCGAATTTTGCCATATATCAGGAAGCATAATATAAATTTATTATTCTTAAGAATAAAACCTTTTAGTTTCATTCACAATTATTTGAATTTTTTCTATTTAGTCCTCTTAAAATGAGCTCATCTTTTTGAAAGAGTTAAAAAAAAAAAAAAAATCCCCCAGGAAGCACAGAGAGTCCCATACAAGATAAACCCAAGGAGAAACACGCCAAGACACATATTAATCAAACTGTCAAAAATTAAAAATAAGGAGAACATATTAAAGGCAGCAAGGGAAAAACAACAAATAACACACAAGGGAATCCCCATAAGGTTAACATCTGATCTTTCAGCAGAAACTCTGCAAGCCAGAAGGGAGTGGCAGGACATACTTAAAGTGATGAAGGAGAAAAACCTACAACCAAGATTACTCTACCCAGCAAGGATCTCATTCAGATTCGATGGAGAAATTAAAACCTTTACAGACAAGCAAAAGCTGAGAGAGTTCAGCACCACCAAACCAGCTTTACAACAAATGCTAAAGGAACTTCTCTAGGCAAGAAACACAAGAGAAGGAAAACACCTACAATAACAAACCCAAAACATTTAAGAAAATGGGAATAGGAACATACATATCGATAATTACCTTGAATGTAAATGGATTAAATGCTCCCACCAAAAGACACAGGCTGGCTGAATGGATACAAAAACGAGACCCATATATATGCTGTCTACAAGAGACCCACTTCAGACCTAGAGACACATACAGACTGAAAGTGAGGGGATGGAAAAAGATATTCCATGCAAATGGAAATCAAAAGAAAGCTGGAGTAGGAATTCTCATATCAGACAAAATAGACTTTAAAATAAAGACTATTACAAGAGACAAAGAAGGACACTATATAACGATCAAGGGATCGATCCAAGAGGAAGGTATAACAATTGTAAATGTTTATGCACCCAACATAGGAGCACCTCAATACATAAGGCAAATACTAACAGCCATAAAAGGGGAAATCGACAGCAACACAATCATAGTAGGGGACTTTAACACCCCACTTTCACCAATGGACAGATCATCCAAAATGAAAATAAATAAGGAAACACAAGCTTTAAATGATACATTAAACAAGATGGACTTAATTGATATTTATAGAACATTCCACCCAAAAACAACAGAATACACATTTTTCTCAAGTGCTCATGGAACATTCTCCAGGATAGATCATATCTTGGGTCACAAATCAAGCCTTGGTAAATTTAAGAAAATTGAAATCGTATCAAGTATCTTTTCCGACCACAACGCTATGAGACTAGATATCAATTACAGGAAAAGATCAGTAAAAAATACAAACACATGGAGGCTACACAATACACTACTTAATAACGAAGGGCTCACTGAAGAAATCAAAGGGGAAATCAAAAAATACCTAGAAACAAATGACAATGGAGACACGACGACCCAAAACCTATGGGACGCAGCAAAAGCAGTGCTAAGAGGGAAGTTTATAGCAATACAAGCCTACCTCAAGAAACAGGAAACATCTCGAGTAAACAACCTAACCTTGCACCTAAAGCAATTAGAGAAAGAAGAACAAAAAAACCCCAAAGCCAGCAGAAGGAAAGAAATTATAAAGATCAGGTCAGAAATAAATGAAAAAGAAATGAAGGAAACAATAGCAAAAATCAATGAAACTAAAAGCTGGTTCTTTGAGAAGATAAACAAAATTGATAAACCATTAGCCAGACTCATCAAGAGAAAAAGGGAGAAGACTCAGATCAATAGAATTAGAAATGAAAGAGGAGAAGTAACCACTGACACTGCAGAAATACAAAAGATCATGAGAGATTACTACAAGCAACTCTATGCCAATAAAATGGACAACCTGGAAGAAATGGACAGATTCTTAGAAATGCACAACCTGCCGAGACTGAAACAGGGAGAAATAGAAAATATGAACAGACCAATCACAAGCACTGAAATTGAAACTGTGATTAAAAACCTTCCAACAAACAAAAGCCCAGGACCAGATGGCTTCACAGGCGAATTCTATTGAACATTTAGAGAAGAGCTAACACCTATCCTTCTCAAACTCTTCCAAAATATTGCAGAGGGAGGAACACTCCCCAACTCATTCTACGAGGCCACCATCACCCTGATACCAAAACCAGACAAAGATGTCACAAAGAAAGAAAACTACAGGCCAATAGCACTGATGAACATAGATGCAAAAATCCTCAACAAAATACTAGCAAACAGAATCCAACAGCACATTAAAAGGATCATACACCATGATCAAGTGGGGTTTATCCCAGGAATGCAAGGATTCTTCAATATACGCAAATCAATCAATGTGATACACCATATTAACAAATTGAAGGAGAAAAACCATATGATCATCTCAATAGATGCAGAGAAAGCTTTCGACAAAATTCAACACCCATTTATGATAAAAGCCCTGCAGAAAGTAGGCATAGAGGGAACTTTCCTCAACATAATAAAGGCCATATATGACAAACCCACAGCCAACATTGTCCTCAATGGTGAAAAACTGAAACCGTTTCCACTAAGATCAGGAACAAGACAAGGTTGCCCACTCTCACCACTATTATTCAACATAGCTTTGGAAGTGTTAGCCACAGCAATCAGAGAAGACAAAGAAATAAAAGGAATCCAAATCGGAAAAGAAGAAGTAAAGCTGTCACTATTTGCAGATGACATGATACTATACATAGAGAATCCTAAAGATGCTACCAGAAAACTCCTAGGGCTAATCAATGAATTTGGTAAAGTAGCAGGATACAAAATTAATGCACAGAAATCTCTTGCATTTCTATACACTAATGACGAAAAATCTGAAAGTGAAATTAAGAAAACACTCCCGTTTACCATTGCAACAAAAAGAATAAAATATCTAGGAATAAACCTGCCTAAGGAGACAAAAGACCTGTATGCAGAAAAGTATAAGACACTGATGAAAGAAATTAAAGATGATACAAATAGATGGAGAGATATACCATGTTCCTGGATTGGAAAAATCAACATTGTGAAAATGACTCTACTACCCAAAGCAATCTACAGATTCAGTGCAATCCCTATCAAACTACCACTGGCATTTTTCACAGAACTAGAACAAAAAATTTCACAATTTGTATGGAAACACAAAAGACCCCGAATAGCCAAAGCAATCTTGAGAACGAAAAATGGAGCTGGGGGAATCAGGCTCCCTGACTTCAGACTATATTACAAAGCTACAGTAATCAAGACAGTTTGGTACTGGCACAAAAACAGAAATATAGATCAATGGAACAGGATAGAAAGCCCAGAGATAAACCCACACACATATGGTCACCTTATCTTTGATAAAGGAGGCAAGCATATACAGTGGAGAAAAGACAGCCTCTTCAATAAGTGGTGCTGGGAAAATTGGACAGATACATGTAAAAGTATGAAATTAGAACACTCCCTGACACCATGCACAAAAATAAACTCAAAATGGATTAAAGACCTAAGTGTAAGGCCAGACACTATCAAACTCTTAGAGGAAAACATAGGCAGAACACTCTATGACATACATCACAGCAAGATTCTTTTTGACCCAGCTCCCAGAGAAGTGGAAATAAGAACACAAATAAACAAATGGGACCTCATGAAACTTAAAAGCTTTTGCACAGCAAAGGAAACCATAAACAAGACCAAGAGACAACCCTCAGAATGGGAGAAAATATTTGCAAATGAAGCAACTGACAAAGGATTAATCTCCAAGATTTACAAGCAGCTCATGCAGCTCAATAACAAAAAAACGAACAACCCAATCCCAAAACGGGCAGAAGACCTAAATAGACATTTCTCCAAAGAAGATATACAGATTGCCAACAGACACATGAAAGAATACTCAACATCATTAATCATTAGAGAAATGCAAATCAAAACTACAATGAGATATCATCTCACACCGGTCAGAATGGCCATCATCAAAAAATCTAGAAACAATAAATGCTGGAGAGGGTGTGGAGGAAAGGGAACACTCTTGCACTGTTGGTGGGAATGTAAATTGATACAGCCACTATGGAGAACAGTATGGAGGTTCCTTAAAAAACTACAAATAGAACTACCATACGACACAGCAATCCCACTACTGGGCATATACCCTGAGAAAACCATAGTTCAAAAAGAGTCATGTACCAAAATGTTCATTGCAGCTCTATTTACAATAGCCAGGACATGGAAGCAACCTAAATGTCCATCAACAGATGAATGGATAAAGAAGATGTGGCACATATATACAATGGAATATTACTCAGCCATAAAAAGAAATGAAATGGAGGTATTTGTAATGAGGTGGATGGAGTTAGAGTCTGTCATACAGAGTGAAGTAAGTCAGAAAGAGAAAAACAAATACAGTATGCTAACACATATATACGGAATCTAAGAAAAAAAAAAAAAAGGCCATGAAGAACCTAGTGGCAAGACGGGAATAAAGACACAGACCTACTAGAGAATGGACTTGAGGATATGGGGAGGGGGTGGGGTGAGATGTGACAGGGTAAGAGAGTGTCATGGACATATATACACTACCAAATGTAAAATAGATAGCTAGTGGGAAGCAGCCACATAGCACAGGGAGATCAGCTCGGTGCTTTGTGACCACCTAGAGGGGTGGAATGGGGAGGGTGGGAGGGAGGGAGATGCAAGAGGGAAGAGATATGGGAACATATTGTATGTGTATAACTGATTCACTTTGTTATAAAGCAGAAGCTAACACACCATTGTAAGGCAATTATACTTCAATAAAGATGTTTAAAAAAAAAAAAAAATCCCCCAACTGAGGCACCCTGACTGAATTCCTCAGATTTGTGTTTTCCCTCTAGATATTTTTTTAGATTATGGAATCACACCCACCAAAGGATAAGTATGATTCTGTATTCTAAAGACTGATCTTTTTAGACTTCTGAAATGTGGAGGGTTGGTTCCTACCTTTGCAAGACCCATATTATCTTCTGTTACTGTCATAAAAATAGTAATGGGTAAGAGATTTTTTAATTTTCTTGCTATAAGAAATTCTTCATCAATTTCTAAATAATGGAAAAGTTTTTTTCTTTCAATAAGGACTCACTAAGGGAAACTCTGAATATATGTATGTGTAATTTTTAATCAGTGAGATAAGCCAGTTAAAATTGACTTGTTATTTTGCTGTTGACTTTCATGTGTCTGTATTTTTAGTGACCTGAAGACCAGAACTTCCTCAGTATAGGATCTCATAGAAAGAATTGAAACTACTCATTTCTGAAAAAAAACTGTGTACCTTAGTTCATAAGTTCAAATTAAGTTTCAGTTTTTATTATTTATTCTAGTTTTTCATCTATTTCCAGACCAAGTCTGCACTTCCTTGAATACAACTAATATCAGTATAAAAAGACATCACTCATTTTAGTTATTGTGGCTACACTTGATGGATATATTCCACATGTATTGCCAGTAAAACCAAGCACATGAAGGATGCATATTTATTTGTATTTTTACTTTATATCTTCTATACAAGTGTCTCACTGGCAACAGTATATTCCTAAGAATAGTAAATACTGTAAATATGTAGAGTGCTTCATGCTATTACAAACACAGATGTTCATGTATTTTATCATTCCCCATAGGTAGTAAAGGTATATTTAAAAGAATCATATCTGAGAATTTTTCTGAACAGTGTTGTTCTCTTTCTACCAAGGGGCATGGCGGGCCTCTGGCATTGTATAAAAGTATGGTCCTGTGACTGTTTATCAAAATACTCAGGGTAATTGATCACAAATTAATTGTTATTTGCAGTCTCTCTTGCAGATTGAGAAAAGCAGTTGGATTTTTCTAAAACCCTTTGATAACTGTCCAATAATAGACCACCTGACAATTCTGAGTGGTGCTGCTCATCATAGGAGACCTTCACTTCCCAAGCACACACCTGCGATGGGGAAAGGAATTAGCCCTGGTTGGTATGAGTCTGTCACTCGGTCCGACTGACCCCCATTTCTGGGTTGAGATGGAGAGCAGAAGAATCAAGATGCCTCAGGCTTCCCTGTCTGTGTGGGCATGAAAGGTCAGGGGCAGGAAGGAGAAGAAACGAGAATAATCCTTGAAAGGAATGCATTTTATATGTATATTTATGCTGTAATTAAGTACATGTTTCTCAGTTATAAATTTATCTAATTTCTGACAAGCTTATAGATGTGGGGCACTTCACATCTTACAGTATTCCCAGCAATATCACAAACCATCCAGCAGAGTTCTGAAAAAAAGTCTTTTCTCTGCTTCATGTATATTTAATATTTTTTGAGCATGACCAAAATAACCCTTGCTAATTCATCAAAAATGTTGACAATACTAAGGAAAAAAATTGGTGGTTATAAATTGCTTTCACTGATGAGAAAATAAGCTGGTTTAAAATAATTTGTTATGTATCTTTGAACAAGGTAACTATAAGCTTTTGAATTTAAATCAGTGATTATAAAAGATGGCCTGTCTGTAAAATTCAACGGACTAAAAGACCTGAACAAGTTATCTATTTATTTTCATTTGATTTCTTCTATTTTAAATAATCATAACATTTTGGAGGCTTGACTGAGCACTGGAAACATATTAAAACTGCAACTGAGAAAATTAGGTTAATTGTAATTCATTAGATGCTGTCCTTATTAAAAGTGAACTGATTTAATCCCTCTTAAAAGCCCTAAGGCACAAGAAAGCAAAATAGCTATGTAAAAGCTTAGTGTTCTCAACAATGAGAAGATACTACAGTTCAGTGCTTTTCAAACTTCAGTGCACATATGAATCACCTTAGAGCTTGCTAAAATGCACATTCTGTTTCAGCAGGTGTGGGATCAGCCTGAGAATCTGCATTTCTAACAGGCTGCCATGGCATGAGATGCTGTCATCCATAGACCACCCTGAGTAGAAAGGCTTTTGTTAGCCTTTTCTTTCAGTTCATTTGTCAGATAATTGTTAAGCCCTTGCTAATTAAAATATGGCCGTAGGGAGGGATTACCAAATGGTGTGATACCTGCTATTCTTGACATTTAAAAAACTTTTCTTTTTTGTTTATTATTGTTAATAATTATAACCTTTGTTTTATATAGAATGATAAAAGATGATAATGATATCTTACATTTATGTAGCATTTTTCATATATAGTATAAAAGACTTTTCTTAATAACCAGTTTTATTGAGATGTAATTCACATACCCTACAATTAACCCTTTGGAAATGTACCATTCAATGGTTTTTAATACGTTAAAAAATATATACAATTATTACCACAGTTGATATTAGAACATTTTTATCACCTCAAAAAGAAAACCGATACAATTTAGTATCACCTCCCTTTCTCCCCCTATTCCCCTCTAAACCTAAGCAACCACAAATCTACTCTTTGTCTCTATAGATTTCTCTATTCTGGACTTTTATATGAATGGAATCTTACAATATGTGGCTTTTTGTGACTGACATCTTTCATTTAGCATAGAATTTTTAAGGTTCATCCATGTTATAATGTGTAATATAATTTACAGAATTTCCTTCTTTTTTAAGGCTGAATAATATTCCATTTTATGGATATACCACATTTTTATCCATTTGTCAATTGATGGATGTTTGGGTTGTCTTCACCTTTGGGCCATTATGAATCATACTGCTATCAGTATTCACGTGCAAGTTTTTGTGTGTACATATTTTCACTTCTCTTGGGTATATACTTAGGAATGGGATTGCTGGATTATATGGTAACTCTGTGTTTAATTTTTCTGAAGCTTTTAATTTAAATAAATAAATAAGATTTAGAAATACAGATATTTATATGGGTATGCATATGGATAGATATACATCAAACAGTTGGCTTCATTAAAAGAGTTCCATGGTCAAGTAATTTTGAGGAATGGTGCATACCAAAGCTCTCTTAAGGAAAACCAGGCAAAAGAGGAATCATTTAACTTTGTTTAACCCAGGCTTCCCAAACATGTTGGGAAAACATGTCGGGAAATCTTTGAAAGTAAAATATTTATATTTCAGTGATGTGGTGTTTTGTAGAATGCATTTTGAGAAGTTGTTTAATTCCATGTTCTGGATATAGAAGAACTATTGGATGGGGCAGAGAGTATTTTCAGGGAACTCAAGAAGGATTTGTTTTGGCTACACAGCAGATGGCTTCAACTCAAGAGGTTCATTCTATAAGTACATGGGAAGGAGTATGGTTTTCAATGGGAGATATTTGAGTAGAGCAATAATAGGGTGAAACAGCGATTTCTGAAAGTTATTCTGGCCATGATATGTAGGGTGATATGGAAAGACAAGAAGATATGGAAATGGCAGGGAGACCATTGAAATGGTCCATATATTGATGTTCATAAGATGTATAAGGAGATAAGAACCAGCAAGTTCTGATGAATTACTAGACCCAAGGGAGAGGAGAATACCAAAGTCTTTGTAAATAAGATGATGAATAATATGGAATAAATTATTGATAGCAGAAATGCCATGTGCAACATGATAGAAAAAGTACTGAACAGAGATACGACATGTAAATCAGATTTATTAGCATATCCATATAAAAATTTCTATCATTAGAAGAAAATCCCAGCCCTTTTCTTCCTCATTTCTCATTTGAAAATCAGTGCTTGACTGCTGTGTGTGACCTGCCATGGGTTTTGATAGTGCCATCTGGCAGAGCTTGCTTATTGTCTTCATTATAGACCTGGGTTTTCTTTATGCTGATTCCTATTTTTCTTCATTAAATCCTAAGTTAAGTCAATATCAAATTAATGACAAGTCAGATTAAAGATGAAAACTTGCCCTGAATGTTATTATGAATTATGTTGTGGGGTGCATTCTTTAGCACTGCTCAAATCTGCTTGTAAATAAGTTCTCTCTTTGAAGAGGTGACCTGCTTTTGCTTTTGTTCTTGTTACTTTACTTACTGTTTTCCTTTGTCATAGGAAGTGGAATTGCCAGATGGTTTGCAAAAAGTGAGCAATGACGTTTTTTAAAAAGACTCTTTACATACAAACAAGCTAGAAAACAAACAAAAAAAGAACGTTAGCTTAAATTTAAAAAAAACAAGAAAAAACTTTTGCTTAAAACATAAAAACACAGGCAGAACCTCAGAGTGTTAATTACATAATCTTATTTATAACAGGAAAAGTATGACAAGTATGGGTGATAGTCCTTAAACTAGCTAGAAAAATGGATCTCTAGGAGCCACGGATTGTCAGTGTAAATACACACAACATGCAGACAGCCCTCCGGCCAGCATTTTTCTTCAGCTATAGCTGAAGAAAAAATTCATTCATTTTCACAAGTGTTGCTCTCCAATATCAGTAAAGATTTTCCCTTGTTAGCCACATAATTGTTTGAAGATCACTAATGTGGACATTATGAAACCCCTTCAGTGATCACTTCACATCCCCCACTGGGAACTCAGAATATATCCCTTCCCTTCTCTATGCTTCAATTTCCTCATCTGTAACATAAGAAAGCTTCTTGCAGGTTATAAATTCCATAACTCAGAAAGCATAAACCTACAACTTTCAAGGTAATCCAAAAGCTGAAATTCTGTGAAAGAGGCCCAGAAGAGATTTCTAGAGGTTGATGACAGTATAAAGACTTCTTCCCTGAACCCCACAGCTTTTCTTCATTAGCCCTGGGGCTACACAGAGAACCTAAGTTATCTAGTAAGATGTGAGAACATATCAAATTAGAGGATGGAAAAGAGTAAACCATAAGCAGCAATTAAACTTTAGCAGATGTTAAAGAAGCCATGGATTCCTCCTGCCTTTTAGGCATGGCTTTAAAATAACCTTGTTTTCCATATAGATCTTGTTTCTGTGGCTCTCAAAAAAAAAAAAAGTTCCATCTTGGATTGCAGTGTCATTCGCCCCACTTCTGCACATGGCCCACCTGAGCTGAGGTGTTGGTGGCAGCCATTCCACAATAGGAACTCCAGTCAGAAGAGCCAGGTGCGAGGCCTCTGCATGTGGCCCCGTGTGAGCAAGTGAAACCTGACTAAGCACAAAGGAAAAAAAAGCCATCTCAGAGCTGTGACTATTTTCAAGGCTACTGTTTTTCTCTGTGGAACACTGCCTTTCGGGCAAAACTAGGAAGAAGCAGGTGATTCTAATGTGCAGCGCAGAAGGAGAGCCACTGCAGGCCAGCTTCTCCAACTCTGAAGGCACTCCAGCCATGTGGCTGATAGGGTCTTGGTGCGTGGGTCGGGTGTCAGGCCTGAGCCTCTGAGGTGGGAGAGCCAAGTTCAGGACACTGGACCATGAGAAACTTCCTGGCTCCATGTAATATCAGTCGGTGTGAGCTCTCCCAGAGATCTCCATCTCAATGCTAAGACTCAGCTCCACTTAACGACCAGCAAGCTCCAGTGCTTCACACCCCATGCCAAACAACTAGCAAGACAGGAACACAACCCCACCCATTAGCAGAGAGGCTGCCTAAAATCATACTAAGTTCCCAGACACCCCAAAAGACACCACCAGACATGGTCCTGCCCACCAGAAAGACAAGATCCAGCCTCATTCACCAGAACACAGGCACCAGTCCTCTCCACCAGGAAGCCTAAACAACCCACTGAACCACACTTACCCACTGGGGCAGACACCAAAAACAACTGGAAATACGAACCTGCAGCCTGCAAAAAGGAGACCCCCAACACAGTAAGTTAAGCAAAAGGAGAAGACAGAGAAATATGTAACAGATGAAGAAGCAAGGCGAAAACCCACCAGACCAAACAAATGAAGAGGAAATAGGCAGTCTACCTGAAAAAGAATTCAGAGTAATGATAGTAAAGATAATCCAAAATCCTGGAAATAGAAAGGAGAAAATACAAGAAAGGTTTAACAAAGACCTAGAAGAACTGAAGAGCAAACAAACAATGATGAAAAACACAATAAATGAAATGTAAAATTCTCTAGAAGGAATCAATAGCAAAATAACTGAGTCAGAAGAATGGATAAGTGACCTGGAAGATAAAATAGTGGAAATAACTACCGCAGAGCAGGATAAAGAAAAAAAATGAAAAGAATTGAGGACAGTCTCAGAGACCTCTGGGGCAGCATTAAACACACCAACATTTGAATTCTAGGGGTCCCAGAAGAACAAGAGAAAAAGAAAGGGACTGAAAAAATATTTTAATAGTATAAGAGATTATACTTGAAAACATCCCTAATATGGGAAAGAAAATAGTCAATCAAGCCCAGGAAGCACAGACAGTCCCATAAATACAAGGAGAAACATGCCAAGACACATATTAATCAAACTATCAAAAATTAAATGCAAAGAAAAAAATATTAAAAGCAGCAAGGGAAAAACAACAAATAACACACAAGGGAATCCCCATAAGGTTAACAGCTGATCTTTCAGCAGAAACTCTGCAAGCCAGAAGGGAGTGGCAGGACATATTTAAAGTGATGAAACGGAAAAAGCTACAACCAAGATTACTCTACCCAGCAAGGATCTCATTCAGATTCAATGGAGAAAATAAAACCTTTACAGACAAGCAAAAGCTAAGAGAATTCAGCACCACCAAACCAGCTGTACAACAAATGCTAAAGGAACTTCTCTAGGCAGGAAGCTCAAGAGAAGAAAACACCTACAATAACAAACCCAAAACATTTAAGAAAATGGTAATAGGAACATACATATCGATAATTACCTTAAATGTAAATGGTTTAAATACTCCCACCAAAAGACATAGACTGGCTGAATGGTTACAAAACCAAGACCCGTATATATGCTGTCTACCAGAGACCCACTTCAGACCTAGGGACACATACAGACAGAAAGTGAGGGGATGGAAAAAGATATTCCATGCAAATGGAAATCAAAAGAAAGCTGGAGCAGCAATTCTCATATCAGACAAAATAGATTTTAAAATAAAGACTATTACAAGAGACAAAGAAAGACACTACATAATGATCAAGGGATCAATCCAAGAAGAAAATGTAACAGTTGTAAATATTTATGCACCCAACTTTGGAGCACCTCAGTAGATAAGGCAAATGCTAACAGCCATAAACGGAGAAATCGTTAGTAACACAATCATAGTAGGGGACTTTAACACCCCATTTTCACGAATGGACAGATCAACCAAAGTGAAAATAAATAAGGAAACACAAGCTTTAAATGATACATTGAACAATATGGACTTAATTGATATTTATAGGACATTCCATCCAAAAACAACAGAATACACTTTCTTCTCAAGTGCACATGGAACATTCTCCAACATAGATCATATCTTGGGTCACAAATCAAGCCTTGGTAAATTTAGGACAATTGAAATAGTACCAAGTATCTTTTCCGACCACAATGCTATGAGACTAGATATCAATTACAGGATGAAAACTGTAAAAAATACAAACAATTGGAGGCTAAACAGTATGCTAATAACCAAGAGATCACAGAAGAAATCAAGAGGAAATAAAAAAATACCTAGAAACAAATGACAATGAAAACACGATCGCCCAAAACCTATGGGGTGCAGCAAAAGCAGTTCTAAGAGGAAAGTTTATAGCAATACAATCCTACCTCAAGAAACAAGAAAAATCTCAAATAAACAACCTAACCTTGAACCTAAAGCAATTAGAGGAAAAAGGACAAAAAACCCCAAAGTTAGCAGAAGGAAAGAAATCATAAAGATCAGATCAGAAATCAATGAAAAAGAAATGAAGGAAATGATAGCAAAGATCAATAAAACTAAAAGCTGGTTCTTTGAGAAGATAAACAAAACTGATAAAACATTAGTCAGACTCATGTCAAGAAAAAAAGGGAGAAGACTCAAATCAATAGAATTAGAAATGAAAAAGGAAAAGTAACAACTGACACTGCAGAAATACAAAGGATCATGAAAGATTACTACAAGCGACTATATGCCAATGAAATGGACAACCTGGAAGAAACGGACAATGTCTTTGAAACGCACGACCTTCTGAGACTGAACTAGGAAGAAATAGAACATATAAAGAGAACAATCACAAGCACTGAAATTGAAACTGTGATTAAAAATCTTCCAACAAGCAAAAGCCCAGGACCAGATGGCTTCACAGGCGAATTCTATCAAACATTTAGAGAAGAGCTAACACCTATCCTTCTCAATCTCTCCCAAAATATAGCAGAGGGAGGAACACTCCCAAACTCATTCTATGAGGCCACCACCACCCTGAAACCAATACCTGAAAAAGATGTCACAAAAAAAGAAAACTACAGGCCAATATCACTGATGAAGATAGATGCAAAAATCCTCAACAAAATACTAGCAAACAGAATCCAGCAGCACATTAAAAGGATCATACAACATGATCAAGTGGGATTTATCCCAGGAATGCAAGGATTCTTCAATAAATGCAAATCAATCAATGTGATACACCATATTAACAAATTGAAGGATAAAAACCATATGATAATCTCAATAAATGCAGAAAATCTTTTGACAAAATTAAACACCCATTTATGATAAAAGCTTTCCAGAAAGTAGGCATAGAGGGAACTTACCTCAACATAATAAAGGCCATATATGACAAACCCACAGCCAACATCGTCCTCAATGGTGAAAAACTGAAACCATTTCCACTAAGATCAGGAACAAGACAAGGTTGCCCACTCTCACCACTATTATTCAACATAGTTTTGGAACTTTTAGCCACAGCAATCAGAGAAGGAAAAGAAATAAAAGGAATCCAAATCGGAAAAGAAGAAGTAAAGCTGTCACTGTTTGCAGATGACATGATACTATACATAGAGAATCCTAAAGATGCTACCAGAAAATTACTAGAGCTAATCAATGAATTTGGTAAAGTAGCAGGATACAAAATAAATGCACAGAAATCTCTTGCATTCCTATACACTAATGATGAAAAATCTGAAAGAGAAATTAAGGAAACCCTCCCTTTTACCATTACAACAAAAAGAATAAAATACCTAGGAATAAACCTACCTAAGGAGACAAAAGACCTGTATGCAGAAAAGTATAAGACACTGCTGAAAGAAATTAAAGATGATACAAACAGATGGAGGGATATACCATGTTCCTGGATTGGAAGAATCAACATTATCAAAATGACTATATTATCCAAAGCAATCTACAGATTCAGTGCAATCCCTATCAAACTACCAATGGCATTTTTCACAGAAGTAGAACAAAAAAATTTCACAATTTGTATGGAAATACAAAAGACCCCGTATAGCCAAAGCAATCTTGAGAAAGGAAAACGGAGCTGGAGGAATCAGGCTCCCTGACTTCAGACTATACTACAAAGCTACAGTAATCAAGACAGTGTGGTACTGGCACAAAAACAGAAATATGGATCAATGGAATGGGATAGAAAGCCCAGAGATAAACCCACGGACATATGGTCACCTTATCTTTGATAAAGGAGGCAAGAATATACAGTGGAGACAAGACAGCCTCTTCAATAAGTGGTGCTGGGAAAACTGGACAGCTACATGTAAAAGAATGAAATCACAACACTTCCTAACACCATACACAAAAATAAAGTCAAAACGGATTAAAGACCTAAATGTAAGGCCAGACAGTATAAACCCCTTAGAGGAAAACATGGGCAGAACACTCTGTGACATAAATCACAGCAAGATCCCTTTTGGCCCACCTCCTAGAGAAATGGAAATAAAAACAAAAATAAACAAATGGGACCTAATAAAACTTCAAAGCTTTTGCACAGCAAAGGAAACCATAAACAAGACGAAAAGACAACCCCCAGAATGGGAGAAAATATTTGCAAACGAAGCAACTGACAAAGAATTAATCTCCAAAATATACAAGCAGCTCATGCAGCTCAATATCAAAAAAAAAAAACAACCCAATCCAAAAATGGGCAGAAGACCTAAATAGACATTTCTCCAAAGAAGATATACAGATTGCCAACAAACACATAAAAGGATGCTCAACATCACTAATCATTAGAGAAATGCAGATCAAAACTACAATGAGGTATCACCTCACACTGGTCAGAATGTTCATCATCAAAAAACCTACAAACAATAAATGCTGGAGAGGGTGTGGAGAAAAGGGAACCCTCTTGCACTGTTGGTGGGAATTTAAACTGATACAGCCACTATGGAGAACAGTGTGGAGGTTCCTTAAAAAACTACAAATAGAACTACCATACGATCCAGCAATCCCACTACTGGGCATATACCCTGAGAAGACCATAATTCAAAAAGAGTCATGTACCACAATGTTCATTGCAGCACTATTTACAACAGCCAGGACACGGAAGCAACCTGAGTGTCCATTGACAGATGAATGGATAAAGAAGATGTGGCACATATATACAATGGAATATTACTCAGCCATAAAAAGAAACAAAATTGAGTTATCTGTAGTGAGGTGGATGGACCTGGAGTCTGCAATACAGAGTGAAGTAAGTCAGAAAGAAAAAAAACGAATACCGTATGCTAACACATATATATGGAATCTAAAAAAAAACAAAACAAAAGAAGAAAATGGTCAGAAGAACCTAGGGGCAAGACGGGAATAAAGATGCAGACCTACTAGAGAATGGACTTGAGGATACGGGGAGGGGGAAGGGTAAGCTGGGACGAAGTGAGAGAGTGGCATGGACATATATACAGTACCAAATGTAAAATAGATAGCTAGTGGGAAGCAGCCGCATAGCACAGAGAGAGCAGCTCGGTGCTTTGTGACCACCTAGAGGGGTGGGATAGGGAGCGTGGGAGGGAGACGCAAGAGGGAGGGGATATGGGGATATACGTATACGTATAGCTGGTTCACGTTGTTATATAGCAGAAACTAACACAACAATGTAAAGCAATCATACTCCAAGAAAGATGTTAAAAAAATTGTCACTTAAAAAAAAAAAAGTTCTCTTGGATTCCCACAGCTCCAGCTCAGTGTCAGACACCTACCTTATATCCAATACATATTCAATATATTCATGTTGAACTTATTGTCATCAATTATTTACATCAGTAGTCAGTCTAGAGGAAATATTAGATAAGAAAATAAAACACTATTTCCTCAAATAATTTTTGAATTGCTCACATAACCCACAAGGACCTACTGTATAGTACTGAGAACTCTACTCAGTATTCTGTGATAGCCTATATGAG
The DNA here is from genome assembly GCF_028021215.1 of Eschrichtius robustus. Taxonomy (NCBI): domain Eukaryota; kingdom Metazoa; phylum Chordata; class Mammalia; order Artiodactyla; family Eschrichtiidae; genus Eschrichtius; species Eschrichtius robustus. The sequence continues at coordinate 48,878,192 of NC_090829.1, forward strand.
AAAAGAATCTGAAAAAGAATGAATGTATGTCTATGTATAACTGAATCACTTTGCTGTACACCTGAAACGAAAACAACATTGTGATTCAACTATACTCCAATAAAATTTAAAAATAAATTTTAAAAAATTGCTCACTTTTAAATTGAGAGAAATAGCTGCATTCCCAGTAAATATTTCTGTAAATCATATACATATACTAATAAAAAGTATAAGTTCTTTTTTGTCCAGTAAAATGGTTCACGTTTTCTGTGCTGATTTTCAGGAAATTTTAAACTTTAAAGGGATATATGACCCTTATTTTAGCAGAAGAATTAATCAAAAATTTTATCCTTGTGTTTTCTGGGTATACTTGAAACACACATAATTCAGTTAATAGTTATCATAGGTTATCAAATGCATAAGAAATGAAATGTCGCCATTATATTTTTAAGGGGATGGTGTCTTTTAAAACGTTTATTTTTTGTGGGTCATTTCTAATTGGCCTAAGTGAGGGTTCCAGTGAGGCCAAGCTTAAGGATTTGGAGACAAAGAAAACTGGATATCTTCTGAAAGTCAACACAAAATCAATTAGAGTAAAAATAAACAGATTTAACTCTGTTCTCAGAGAAATTGAAAATGGCAACCACAACCTTAAGTCACTCAGAGCTTGAAAAAAAGTGTTTGTCAGTTAAGTGTGGTTAGACATAAAGATGTAGAAAGAGGATAGCCCCCAGGCATGCCCAGGAGAAACGGAGCCTTAAACCAACAAACTTAGAGAATTCCACTCTTGTGTGCCAGTGAATAGGCTAATTTATCCCATTAAATAAGAACAAGTATCATCTAATTCCATTTGTTAGATTTCTGTGATAGACTATAATATGGTTCCTGTATCAGCCTGGGTCCAATTACGAGAGATGGAAACCACACAGTAATTTGAAGATGGAAAGCTTAATACAAAGAATTACTAACCATAACAGGAGGTTAAAGAGGACTTGGCCAGTAAGAAAGGGTCCAATTAGGAGAGACCATCACCACACAGTAATTTAAACATGGGAAGGTTAATACAAAGAATTATTAACCATAACAGGAGGTTGGAGTAAAGAGAAATTGGCCAGTAAGAAATAATAGAGAACTTCAAAGGATACAGGATTACAACTACTACCCCAAGGGCTAAAAGCTAGAACACCTGAGGAAGAGACTCCCCAGGACTGAGATCCTGGGGATCTCAGACACTGTTGGAGAGAGTGTGGTCCTGGCTCACTGCATGGCAGAGAGGCTACTCCTGCAGAACTTGCTGGAAATGTGACCTCTGGCACTTGCCTGAAGTCTGCTCTCTGGGGCGCTGGAGAAAACTGTTCATGGAGACGTGTCTCTTCACTACAACATTGCTGAGAGGGTGTGCCAGGGGAAGCTGCTGGTTGTTGGGTACTGCTGACCACCAGTCACTGCAGGAGCCAGGGGCTGAAGAAGCTGCCTGCACTGGAGAAGCTGTGCACAAATGCAGCTTCCTATTGCTAGAGAAGCCGCCCATGCTGCAGAAGTGTGATGCTGGACAAACCAGCCTGCGTTACAAAGCTGGGTAGTAGGAGAGCCTGCACCCTGCAAGAGCCAGATGCTGGTGAAGACTTCTTTGCTAAGAGAGCCAGGCACTGGAGAAGCTGCGTCAGGAGCCTGCCTAGAGAGCAAGCTGCAGCCAGGAAGGAAAACTCCTCCTTTCTGGTGTCTCTCCAGTGCCCTCTACTGGCAAGGCTTAACATCATGTTGGCTGAGAAAGGAAAATTGTTTAAAGGGCCCAGATCCATTTTCACAGAGAGGGCGAAAAGTACATTTGGAGCTGGGGAGTAATAAATCAACAATCAGCACGATTCCCAACTATGCTCACCCCACCCCAAACGGGGATTATAAATACATGTCCTTTGCCGTGTACATTTGGGTACTCCCCGGAAGGCAGTTACTTCCCCTGCCTGTTGCCAACTTGGTCATGTGACTTGCTCGGGCCAATAGTGCTTGCGTGGAAGTGATACAGCGCCAGTTCTGAGCAGGGTTTTAAATGTGAATGTGTAGTTCATCATGGCCTCTTGCATCACCGCCCTCTGCTGTGAAGAAAACAAGTCCCAGACAGAGGCTACTCTTTTATCTGGGTCGCAGAATGAGGCGCACAGACGAGTGGAGCCACAGCCAACCTGCAGACTACTAAGAGAAGAAAAGGCGTGGATGGTTATACACGCCTGAGGTTTTTGGTTGTTTTTGATTACAAAAAAGGTGACTAATGCAGTCTCCATGCTTGACAAACAACTCTGACTTTGGTGTGGCTAATTATGATTATGCTGCATAAACTGTAGTGTAAACCATTCTGTTATTTTCTGATTTTACATATTTACCTGCCCTAAGAAAATAGAATGGAGAGACAAGACCTGTCCTTGGATTGAGGAAAATTCATCCCAGCAGTGTCAACCTGAGAGAAGTCTCAAGAGGCAGCTAGCTGGTATTTGCCAGATGACATTTCCACCTTGCTCGGGTATACCTCCCTGGTGGAAGGTTAGAGATGGAAAGGTTATAGTCAACTGTTTCATTAATGCAAAAGGTCCCTCTACACTGCTATCACTCTTCTCTCTTTGCCAGTTTTGACGATTAGCTGTCAGGTTACCGTTTATTTCATTTTACCTTATCTTAATCAAATGTCCCCATATCAGTTGGGATCCTGGGTTGTGGTTTATCTTTAGATAACTTGCTGTTCTTAAATAGACTTGATAGACTTCTATACAACTTTTTGTGGAGGAAATGGTTTTTTGACAGAGTTGTATAAATTCTTCTTTGGCTATCACTATACTCTGACAACTTGATATTCATGTAGACTTTCTCTTTTCTCATTGATCTATTAGGAAAAAATTATATTCTAACTCACTGTTCTACTAGCCATTATAACTATAATTGATCTCTTACTACATTACTATTATTATTATGTTTGATAATCTCAAAGCACCTCCAACCACACAGACACAAGCGCACGTGCGCACTGCACACATACACACATACACACACACCAGCAGCCATCTAAGAGTAGATGTTTCAGCCTTCATTCAGCTGAAAAATCATGATGCTACTCAACAATTTTTTTTTAATTTATTTATTTATTTATGGCTGTGTTATGTCTTCGTTTCTGTGCGAGGGCTTTCTCTAGTTGTGGCAAGCGGGGACCACTCTTCATCGCGGTGTGCGGGCCTCTCACTATCGCGGCCTCTCTTGTTGCGGAGCACAGGCTCCAGACGCGCAGGCTCAATAATTGTGGCTCACGGGCCCAGTTGCTCCGCGGCATGTGGGATCTTCCCAGACCAGGGCTCGAACCCGTGTCCCCTGCATTGGCAGGCAGACTCTCAACCACTGCGCCACCAGGGAAGCCCTCAACAATTTTTTTAATTAAAATTAGAAATAAGCATTCATGGGCTATGATTTTAATCATTGAATATTTAAAATGTGGGTCAAATACTAACATGTATGTAATATATACATATATAACTAAAGAAAAATTAAATAGTTCTAATACTTTTCTTTGAATGTGAGGGATATTACTTCCTATGGATATTAAAAAAATATTGGCTAGTGTTTTCAGACCCTGTTTCTGTACTAATGATCCGTCCTAGAATTAATTTAATTGGACAAATGAATGAAAGGCATCATGAGAAGGTAGAAAAAAGCCACAAAGTCTAGTCCAGTCTCTGCCACCGTACTTGCAGAATCTCAGTTTTCTCATCTCTAAAATGGGGATAATAATATCTGCCCTACCAAACTCATAGGATTTTTTAAAAGAATCAAATGCAAATGTGTCAGCGAAAAAGATATGTAAATTATAAAGGTGTTTGCAAATATGAAATTTTTGATACTATGAAATGATTAATGGTGGATTGGTATCTTCCTAAATCCCATTCAACTTGGAGCCTAGACAAGGAGATAAGACTCAATCAGAAGAGTAATCTCCAAAATATATCCTACCACAGAAAGAAACACAAGATATTGGGATAGACTTTAAAGGTAAGGGTAGGTAGAAATGTAATTTCTCCTTTTTCTGAAGTCATTAATAACCTAATTATAACTTTGACTACCAGGAAGTATCATGTTCCCCAAAGTCCCATTTTTTAAATATGGGGTCAAGCAATAGAGAAATTTATTGCCAATAAGCTCCCTAATAGTGATATAATATTATCACTAAAATGGGAAGAGAGAGAATCATGGGAAAGAGGCTCAATGGCAGATTGGAGGTGGAGGAGGGTAGGGATGTAGGGAATACATTCAGCCCATGGTCACCTTCTCTCTGAACTTTCCTGGACTCTATTTTCCCAAGAATCTAGTGAACACTTAATCTCTTTGTTTCTTGCAATCCCCTAGCCCTTAGGGCATACCCCCTATTAGAACGTCACATGGTATACTGTATTTGTTTGTTAAATTGTCTGTCTCTCCCATCAGACCATAAATGCCTTGAAGTTAAGAATCCTGTCTTCATTCTCTAGTAGTCTTGACGGATACCTTGCACAGGGCCTGGTATATAATAGATATTCAATGAATGTTAGGTGAAGGGATGAATAGGTAGAAAATAGATCAGAGTAAATTAATTGGAAGAGAGAGGCTTTAGGAAGTTTTTAACAAAGCATTGCACTTCTTAAATATTAAGGAACTTTTTTGGAGACACAGCACAATACATATTTTATATTAAACTTTAATAGGAGAATTAGTCCATCAACTTGCAAATATTTTGGGGGGAGACTCCTAGAAAACATGATTAATATCTAATATCTGAGTTCCTATGTTTATATTAATGCTTTTCTTAAAAATAGACTTAAAACAACTATGATATCCCATTCAAAAGATAACTATATATATATATATTTTTGTAAAAGGAATGTATTTTTAGGCTAGAATAGAATGGAGGAGGAGGTGTTATAAAAGTCAGAGAGGTATGTCCACTACGTAAACCTAAAAACTTAGGGATCTTTGTCATCATATACAGAATAGTATACTTATTTTATAAAAGAGTAAGTTTTATAATTGTTTGGCTTGAACATATTCTAAATTATAATAGGGCATTAACTTTCATTTTTCTCAGATGTCTTAAAGATAACCTGAAACTCTCAAACATTTTCTAGTATTTTTGAGCAAGCTTAACTATTAACAATCTGTAAACGGGTCATCGCATTCCTAATCTTAAGCATGACAAAAGAGTATGTATAATCTGTGAATGTGCTTACAAGAAATGTTAGGAGAAATATCATATCTGCCAGGCTGGAGAGATTTGACTTTCAATGGAAAGTTCGTTAAGGTAAATCTTACTTTGTCCATTACCTTGCCTGCTATGTGATATAAATTCTTTGCCTACTAATCACAAATCTCAAGATCTGGGAAATGGCGTTCCCTAGAACAGGCTATATATTTTTTATTGCCATCTCGAATCAAACTGATGTCGTTTATCATGAGAGGACTAATAAAAGTCACATTCTGTATTGAAACATCCCTGTATTTTATGGACCCATCTGATAGACCCTTAATAAAGTTTTAAAACAATCCATGATAGATTTTGCAGGAAGCTCAGATCTGCCAGCACTCTCATGAGCAGCCCAATTTGAAGCACTAATTTAGGCATGATTATCTGCAAAATGTTACTGGGGTTGTTTAATATGAAAAGACTAGCTGAAGGGACAGGAAGCTCAATTATTAAAAAATCCAGTTAAATTGCTATTTAGAGTAATTTAACAAACAAAATTGAATTTTGTTCTTATTTTCAAAGTATAGAAGTGTATTCATTTCCTCAAACATGTAGTTCATTGAAAATGCCAACTAGGTGATTCTGCATGAGAAGAAATAGTTGATTAAAAGAAAAAGACCCCCAGGGCTTTCCCTGGTGGCACAGAGGTTAGGAATCCGCCTGCCAACGCAGGGGACACGGGTTCGATCCCTGGTCCGGGAAGATCCCACATGCCGCAGAGCAACTAAGCCCGCGCTCTAGAGCCCGCAAGTCACAACTACTGAGCCAACGTGCCACAACTACTGAAGCCCGCATGCCTAGAGCCCGTGCTCTGCAACAAGAGAAGCCACCATGATGAGAAGCCTGCGCACTGCAACGAAGAGTAGCCCCCACTCGCCATAACTAGGGAGAAAACCTGCTCGCGCGGCAACAAAGACCCAGTGCAGCCAAAAATAAATAAATAAAATAAATAAATTTTTTAAAAAAAGAAAAAGGAAAAGACCCCTTAGCTTGTTAAAACTAACATGACACTATGCTCACACAATATTTGCCCAGTTAACTATATAAAACAAAAAGGCCAGAGTCTTTGCCCCACCTACTGTTCACAGAAAGGACCAACAATGAGCAAATTCAACACATGCACTTGTCTTTTACATATAATTGTCTTTTTATTGACTCCTCTATCTGGAGAGGATATCCTTTGGGCCTCAGACCTGTTTACAAAAGTATTCACTTACCTAGACTTTCCTGCCTTAATAAAAGGTGTTAGCAGATTAAAGCATAAGATAATCATCAAAAAGAATGAGACAGTTACCTTTGTTGCAATGAAAAGTTCTCACCTTGTATTAATCCTTGTGTGTATGTGTGCAAGTGTGTGTGTGTTAGACTTGGTATTGAAAATATCTGGATGAATTTATAGCAAATTATTGAGAATATGGCTTCAGGGTCTGGGAGGATAAGAGAGGGCAGTCGAAAAGGGAGAAGTTTTACTTTCAATTGTTTCTCCTTTGTACCGTTGGGGTTTTGTTTTGTTTTTGTTTTTGTTTTTTACCTTGAGCATGTAGTATTTTTTTAATGAAAACAAAACATTTTCAAAATGGCACTATTCAGTTTCCTTAAACTTTACTGTATTTTATATCCAGTAAAAATATTCAAACAAAAATTGACAAAATATACACTAAATTCAAAACATGCAGACAGTTTTTTTATTGTTATTAACTACAATGAAAGGAAATCCAAGCCATAGTTATTAGATGACTAGGCCTCGTAGTGGATTTAACAACAACACAAATACAGAAAGAGACTTAAAACGCTTGCTACCAGTTATCCTTCTCTGCTGCACATGTTAGTGGAACTTTAGCCAGTATTCATTCTTTATTGTACAACTTAGACATTAGACACCATTTTTGTATACTTTTGGCATTAAGTTCAGCAACATATTCAGTTCTTAGTATGTCAGTTGAGCCATTAAAGTCAAACTTTAGTCATAAACTTTAAAGTCATAAACTTCAGTCATAAAGTTATTAAGATTTGGAATTACAGAACTAGAATGAACAATAATAATATACTCTTGTTCATATTTCTTAGTTTTTAAATCACAAATGTCTAACTTTTGAATCTATTTATTTTAGAGTTCTACTCGTTTATCCAAAATTATTTTAAATTCCCAAAGATTATTAGACCAGATGTAGGGCAAAGTTACAAACATAAAATATTTGAAATCATTTCTCCTCCGGCTTTCATTGGCAATGTCCTCATTGTTTCATCCCTAATGATTACCTAATCCTGGATGAGACAAGGAGGACAAAATGAGATAAATTAACATCCTGGGCTCCTGGGTACGATTCAGTGAAAGGCAGTTTTACCTGCCCTGCAGAGACAATCTAGTTTCCTTGGAAGAATTACTTCTTTTACTCATAGAAAGCCGTGTGCTCCCCTGCCTTGCCATGAAAGGTAATAATTACAAAACCTGTTTTTCACTTTGATGTATCTGTTTGCTTTTTTGGATAGTGCTTCTGCTATTATTGTAACTGTTGCATTTCAAACGCTTGCTTATACAACATCTCTATATGCCAAGCAGCACCTGGACTTCTCAAGTTATACAACACTTTGTGTATGACTCACTCCCACTTATGTCCATGGTATTCTCTATGACCAAATCTGCAATATCTTTTTTTAAATTTTGTTGCTCAATTAATGCTAACTTTAGTTCGCTATTTTCAATGTTAAGAGAGTCAGAAACACTCTCTTTCCGGTTAATGACACCCTTTCAGGATGATTTGGGGATTTATTTTCATATCTAGGTTGTTATTCTTTTTTTTCTAAAGCTAGAGAAAAATAATTTAGGATCATTTTGGAAGATCCATCAAATGATTTATAATTTGGAACTACTTACTCCAGGCATTGTTTTTGTTTACATAAAAGAAAACATTACCCAAATGTTCTATGTATATCCTGATTTAATGACTGTATTCTTTTTAATGAAGGCAATTTATTAAGGGCATTACTAAATATATATTTATTTTGTAACATTTATTATTTGAATAAATTTATACATAAAAAATATTTTTGATTAATGTGTACCAAATCTTGGTTCAGGAAATATAATCGATATTTTCTTCCTCTCTGGCAGGTAGGCAATATGATATATGATCATAATGAAATAATTTTGGAGGTTAATGGCATAAAAGACTCCCTTTTTACAGTGAGTTTAATGAGATGGTGGGTTAAGCCTCCCCAGGTAGCCACTGGGAGTTTCTTGGCCTGGTTGAGGGTCAAAATCTGTCCTCGTCCTGGCTGAGGTTTGGTGCACTTGTTGGCAATTGTGTACTCCACTTGAATATCAATAGAAAAAATTCTGGGTTCCATGGCTGGGTGGAACCCAGTTCCTCGAGGGTAGTTGCGGTGATTCCAAGAGTGCCCCTGTAGGTGGCTGCCAGGGACACTGGGCCGGGTGAGTGTTGGGATTACAGTAAGATAATCATTACATTTAATGCCCAAACTAGGACACTTTGGAGAATAAAGGGTGGAGGGGTATTTAAATAATTAAAATGTTATAAGTATTGAAACATAAAAAAGCATTACATGCCATAAAATAAATATGTGTGATTTATAACATATAATAAATGAAAACACCAGAGTAGCAAGGACATTCATACTACTCTCTCTAAGCCCTGCGGCAGGACTTTTCAGCCTCCCACGAACGAGCCTATAATTTCCCAGGTTTTCCACTGACCCTGTCAACTGAGGGCCTGCTGTAGCAAAAGGACTATTCAAGCCAATCTTCTATAGAATTTTAGAGAACAAGGTGACTGTAGCTGATATGTGGGTTCCACCTCTATCTCCTGAAATGGTTGAAAGAATTAAATTGATTAGGATAATGTGTGGGAAATGCCTACGGTCCTGCCAGTCTGAGTGCCCCAAAAATGTCAGCTTCCTTTTCCTTCTTTTCTCACCACTCACCGCAAGCTCACACAAGATTCACACAGACCCACTTCACCTTATCTTTATTATAGTTAGTGGTTCACACGTTTGTCTTTCTAGACTCAAAGCTCCTTGAGTACAGGTCCTTTTTCATACATCTTTTTATCTACCCAGGACTCAGCACACTGTTGGACCACAGAAAATAAATGTTGCCTAATTGATGTTTCTGACGCTCCCCAAGGAAGGGCCTGCTCTTCTACCCATCCTGCTTAAAAAAGGAGAAATAATGTATAGTAGAGGATGGCAATCCGCTGGGGTTTTGAGCCTGAGGGCACTAAGTGTTGAAGGCATGTGACTTTCTTTGTTCAGATGGACACTGCCAGCTTCTCATCTATAATTTGGTTTCCTGAGTAGATCTACTCCCCAGGCACCCAGTTCACTGTGAAGAACAGTCCAGGTTTTTTAGCTACTAATAGATCCATAAATAGGAATTCATTTGAACCTGTATGTCCTTGCTCTCCCAGGCCCTCGATGTGAACCAACACATTCAAACCTCTGAGTGGGCCATGCTGAGAGTCAGAACATGAAGCATTAAGATCAGGGCCAGGCTCTCTGAGCCCAATCTACTCATCCAAGTCTCCAGGGTATTCTGACTCGGCACTCTTATACCCTTTCACAGGTTGAAATAACAGTGCCACCACGTGCTTTTACTCTTCAAGGGCATCATTAGTCCGTGCCAAGTTTCATTTTTGTCTCTGGGTTTTCAGTTTTTGTGTTTTTTTTTTTTTGCCTAAATTTCTATAATAGTGTAAATAAACACATTGTTGAATAACACTTTGTAACTCATATAATCTACTATCTAGGTAGAAAGTATTATTATTGCTATTTCCAGTTGTGAGGAAAATGGGGCTTAGAAAGATTAAAAGATTTGCTTGTGATCGGTAAATGGTAGAACCAGCCTTTTTATTTATTTTTTCTCCAAATCTAACGCTCTTTCCACAATGCCACCTGCCTCCATATACATATTGTGCAAAGATATTTCTAATCCCTCTAATGAAAAATTTAAGTTGAAAATGTGTTAGTTAATATCCCAGAAATGCTTCCTTTAATAAATATAATAAAAATTAGATAAGAATTTAGTGAGAGGATATTCCATTGCTTTACTTTATGTAATTATTGTCTATTTTTTATGAGTATGACCTAGATCCTAGATTTATTGGACATTTTTAAATGCACGTTCCAAACTAAGTTCAAGTCTATTTAAAATTTTCTAGGCTGCTTTGATTTGTTTCTGGGTCATGATTGCTGTTTGCAGACATTCTGAATCTGGAATCATTGGAAGGTTTTATTAATGAATCCTTCTCAAACTGTTCATCAGTGAAAATAGCACAAATGCATATGGATGTTAGTCTCTGGGTAGCAAAGTATGTCATCATGCCCAGAGTCCCAGAAGACCTGAGAAATTTGGCAACACCTATACCCCTTTCTTAGGGGACCTGATTTAATGTTGTGTATTTTTTTCTCCAAGCAGACATATGGGTGAAAGCTTACCAGTGAAAGGAAGTAAGGGAACCATTGGACCTAGAACAGTGGATTAGAAAAATTTTAATATTAGTCAAAGGCAAACAGAAATAATAGATTTTGATTATTGATTTTTTTTACCTTACCTGCTCCTTTGACTCTGTGTAGAGAGGAATCTTGACTTATGCTGTGGAGAGGAATAGTACCTTCTTTTCTTTATTTCTTCAATTTTCCTCTCTTTGCTTTCCTTCCTAATTTTTTCTTTTCCTTTGTAACATATTCTTAAAACCATGGATCAAGATATATTTTGCTATATCTCTTTTTTCTTAACCGATTCTTCCCTATTATAAAAAGGATATGTGTTTCTTACAGAATATTTAGAAAATAGAGATTTTCAGAGAAGATTTTATGGTGAGTTTTCATATTAGACTCCTCATCCTCTCCAGAGATTTTGTAGTGGTAAATAGACTATATTTTTTAAATCAAGTAAGAATAGCCAAACTTAAAAAAAAAAAAAAAAAGACAAACTTTTCCATATTAAAGAAAAAAAAGACACAGAATCACAGAGTTGTTAATGGCTGTGGATGGAGTTGGCTAAAGTCAGACACTGGGGGCTCCCAAGTCTGGAAACCGGCAAGACACCAAGAATTGGAGTTAGAGACTGAAATAAGCAAATGGTGAGTGTATTAGTTTGTTAGGGCTGGCATAACAAATTACCACCAACTGGGAGGTTTAAACAACAGAAATTTGTTGTGTCACAGTTCTGATGGCTAGCAGTCTGAGATTTAAATTGTCAGCAGGGCCATGCTGAAGGCATTAGGGAAGGATCTGTTCCCGGCCTCTCTCCTAATTGTCATACTTTGTTGGCAATATATGGTGTTCATTGGCCTGTAGAAGCATCATGCTAATCTCTGCCTTCATCATCACATGACACTCTGTGTACATGTCTTTCTTTTCACAAAGCATTCTTTTTGTAAAGATTGTAAATACTGGATTAGAGGCCAATCCTACTCCAGTATGATCTCACCTTAACTAATTACATCTGCAACAACCCTATTTCCAAATAAGATCACATTCTGGGGTACTGGGCGTTAGGGAGAAACACAATTCAACCTATAACAGCAGAGTACCAAGGTCAGTCTCCTGGCAGGAAACCAGAAGCCAGGAAAGTATTTCCCTACCTTTGAAAGGAGGCTGCCTAGAGCTGCTTGTTCTAATTTGCTACCTCAGATGGTGAAGAGTCAAAACTAGGCCAAGGCATCTGCTTGTTCAGAAACTGTGTCTGTGGTAGCCCCATTCCAGGAATGTATGTGCCCTAATGCAACACCAGTTCTGGAGGGTCCAAGTGTAGGTGACCCCAAAACTGACAGATGGAGAGGAATGAGCTCAGAGAGACAGCAAATGAAGTAAAATGCTTTCATAAAAATTGAAGTTGTAGGGGCTTCCCTGGTGGCGCAGTGGCTGAGAATCTGCCTGCCAATGCAGGGGACACGGGTTCGAGCCCTGGTCTGGGAAGATCCCACATGCCGCGGAGCAACTAGGCCCGCGAGCCACAGCTACTGAGCCTGCGCGTCTGGAGCCTGTGCTCCGCAACAAGAGAGGCCGCGGCAGTGAGAGGCCCGCGCACCGCGATGAAGAGTGGCCCCCGCTCGCCGCAGCTAGAGAAAGCCCTCGCACAGAAACGAAGACCCAACACAGCCAAAAATAAAAAAATAAAAATAAAAAAATAAAAAATTGAAGTTGCCAACCAAAATTCTAAAGCCCATGGGAAAAAAAAATCAATGTTAAGGAAAAGAGCTAAAAAACTCAACAGTGAGTAGATGAATTTAGTTTTATCAACAAAAAATAATGTACCAGCCATAAATGGCTTTTAAATAAGTATGTTCAAGATCATCAAAAAGAAAAAGAAAGGAATACTTAAAACAAGCAGTGAAACAAAAATTGGCAGATGTGAATGTGAAAAAGGGGTCATGAAATAAAACTGATGGAAACTGTGCATGTGTGTGTGTATCTTAAGAATTAAAAGTTAGTTCTGAAAGTTGCACTTAGCACATAGTCAAATGATATGAAGAGATGAAAAATATGAAAGCAGAGTTAAGATATATAGATGTTATATTGAGAAGTTTCAACATCTGTATATTAGGAGTCCCAGAAATAAGGGAGGAAGGGCAGAGAAGTAATATTTGAAGAGATAATGGCTGAAAAGTGTCTTTCCAGAATTAGAGAAATGTATGTATTTTCAGACTGGAAATAAACACTATTGTAGAAGTCACTTAAATTCATACCTCTCTAAGTTATAGTGAAACTTCAGAACATCACGAATAGAGAGAAATTTCTAAACGCAGCAAGATAGAAAAGACAAATAGCTTAACCTGAGAGATGATTTGTCGCAGTCGAATCTAGAAAAACAAATGGAGCAAAGTCTTCAAAATGGTGAAGAATATGCAGTCAATCGTCATTATCTGTGAGTTCACCAACTCACTAAACTTTACTTGTAACCCCCAAATCAATACTCCCAGTGCTTTCCCAGTCATTTGAGGACACGCACAGAGCAACTAAAAATTCGAGTCACCCAATGCATATGTTCCCACCTGAGGTCAAACAAAACAACACTCTGCCTTCTTGTTTTAGCTTGCAACTGTAAACTTGTAAAAAAGTGTTCTTTTTGCAGTCTATTTAATGCCACGTTTTTCATAAATCTGTGCTTTTAGTTGCTGACTTTGCTGTTCAAAATGGTCCCAAAATACATATTGAATATGGTGTCTTTTCAGGCAGAAACACACATAAAACAATGTTATGTATTGATTGGTTGGTGAAAATGTTGTGAACAGAGGCTTGCAGAAAGCTAACCTAATATTCCCCCTTGGAACAATGATTAAATCTCCCCTAGGAATTAAAATCCAAAGAATCAAGTATATTCTTCTTATACTTGAACCAGGGCATCACATTCTTAGCAAGAAACCAAAAAAGAGTAACTTACCACATGGACACTCTATTAGCTTGATTGTATCACCTAATGTTTAAACAATTTGGGATTTATATTTATTTCCCACATTGTCATATATGTAACGAAGAGCCCATCTGTAAGAAACATCTCATTTTTTCATTGACCTAGGGCAGGCATCACCTTTCTTGGGTATCAATTGTTGCTTAGAGATTTTCTTATACTTCAAATTTAAAAGAAATTACCTTAATAAAAAGCACTGGCTGTATTCCTTTTGGACTGTGTATGCCTTCGCTGGCATTTTTCTACTTCCAAACAGTATTAAGACTTCTGCAAAACCCGGAGAGAGGGCACTTGTTTAGCTGCTAACAAGAAGCAGCTGTTTTCCATGGGAGATCAATCACCATTTTCTGTATTTCTTATTTAATAACCTGGTTTTCAACATGTGTCATGTCCTGCTGAGGGGAGGTTCAGGGGGCCTGTCATGTAACAGAACTGGACACAGCTTGAGTTTTGAAACCGCAGACCTTCAACTGAAAAAAGGAGTCCAACATTTTCTTCTTTAATGATTTTGCTATTATGATAATAAAGGGTTTTGCAGAGACAAATAGAATGTAGATGGAACTCTATTGGATAGAAATTTTGTATATGTGGGGATAGGGCAGACCTCAGGAAAATTCCTAAGTTCTCTGTGTTACTTCAAGCTTATTTGTTGTTGTTACTTCTATGTTCTCCTCAGGATAATACTTTCACCTTTATCAACACGTGCCAGAACCCCAGTGGTCTCCACCTTATCAAAAGCAGAATAGGGAAGGATATGCTATCACTGATTTAATTCCTAGTATTACTAGGGGTAAACTCTCCCAGAGAATTCTATTTAATTTTTATCAGCTTGTCTTTGGTTAAAGGGATTTCAGACATTCTGAAGTAGGAGAGAATTTGGATGAATCCTCCTGAAACCCCCTTAATAATAAGGAAAATAATAAAAATAATAGTAGAAGGGAACATTTGTTGACTTTACACTAGGTACCAGGCGGTATGCTATTGACTACTTTTATCCTTAAGACATACCCATGGGTTAGGCCCTATTACAAAGCTGCGTTTTTACAGATGATACAATCTCAGTGGCCTTAAGTTACCAGCAGCCTCAGCATCACCTGGGAAGTTTTTAGAAGTGCATATCCTCAGCCCCCCACCCCCAGACCTAAAGAACCAGAAACTGAGGAGTTAAAACAGCAATCCGCTTTAGCAAATTCTCCGGGTAAGTTGGATGTCCTAAAGCTTGAGAACCACTGGCCTAAACCTGTGCCTTTCCAATGGAACTTCTCACAGGGGTCTTTTTTGCTTTGTGCTGAATAGCAGGGGGCTGTGCCATGTTCCGATCTGTGTCCTAGTGCCAACAAATGTGCCTGCATCATGAGAGGTGTTCAGTCAATACACACTTTATAGTTGTGGGTCAATCTGTAATGATTCATCCTAGGTAGCTCTGAGGATGACAAGATGATTTGATAATTCACAAGCCCACTTTATCTAGATGTATTTTCTCTTCTTACAGGTAGAAAGAACTGTAATTCCTTCCAAGCAAACATCAGGCTACTGAGACACCAGGGTCAGTGTGTAATGATGGGGTTTTCACTTGTAAATTGGAGCATTCTTCTGAAGACCTCGAGGCCTGAGCAGTGCACTTGATTCACTGTGTTTGTATTTTGACAGAGTGGGGGTCAGGAGTGTAGGGGAGAGGGCTTCTACTATATTCTTTGTATTCAGGGAGTCACAAACAAGCAGAAAAGTTGTGAATACACAAAGCAGATAAACATTAAAGCTTAAAATACAAATTTAAAGCGATAAGAGAATCCAAATTATAAAGCAGATCATAATTTTTAATAAAAAAATCTATGCAGGTAGTCATTAAAGTTGTAGACTGTGGTGTTGTGTCCAGAGCACTAGAATAGGGGGCTTCATTTTGTCTGTAAAATGCCCTACCTACCTCATCATTTTATTAGGAGGATCAAGAAGCATAACACACAGACCATTGTACTGTAACATGTGTTCCTAAAAACATTCACAGCCCTAAAAATAATGCAGCTTTAAAAATAAGAAGGGCACGGCACTAAAAACAAATGCAACTTTATAACCTGAGCTCTATCTAAAACAACCAAAATTTTAAAAATATTACTGTGGTTTAAAAGACCACTTAAATTCCTAAAAAGGAAATCCTGCAATAAATATAGGATGTTACCTTAGAGAGAGAGTAGACAGATAAAAGGGGAGTACAGAAGTGCTAAAGCTTTTGATTTATGAGGACAGATCAAAATACACCATGTGCATGGGTAAGTGCTTCCAAGAGCAAGCAGGTGGCCAACCAAAGTTAAGAGGAAGAATATAGAATGAATGGGTATTGCTTATAGCACCATAATCCACCACCACCCTTTCTGTATTTCAGTTGTGTAGTGTGTATTTCACTCCTGGTACTTGCTGGGACAAAACAGTAACATGCTGTAAAAAATTCAAATCTGAACCAGTGCATTAAATTGATCTAATTCCATTATATACCTATATCTTATCAGCTAATTCTCCTTCTGAGAACACTTGTAACTAAACAGGCTGTGTTTAAAAGTATTGTAAAGCACAGTATACAAGTAGCTAGTTTCATTGGCATTATTTTGTTTATAAAGAAAGGCCCAACATAACCAAAATCATCTGTGCAATCAAGGCATCTATGAATTTTTCATTAAATCTTTTACAGCATGCAAATGGTAGGGTGCTGAACGACTTAAGGAATATTAGCCAAATGAACTATTTGTAGTCTTTGAATTCTATTCTGCGTGATTGGGATGTATCTGTGGATAAAGCAATCAGTTAATATACCACTGCTTATAAAAATTTTATAGTGATACCAAGATAATCTTGATATCTCTAGGAATTAGGCATTTTGAATAACCAAGCTTTCTAGAGGTATTTTTATGTTTATTCACAAAATCTTTTTAATTTGATGGAAAGTTTTCTAAATTAAAATTAGAGAACGTGAAAATAATACAGTAACAACAGTAATGACAGGAATGCCTTTCTTGTTGCCATGGCCTCACAAGTCAAGAAAGTAAGAAAGGGCTTCTCCACCCATTCCTTCATCTTGTCTGCTTTCCCCCACCTTCAGGGAGGCACCCCCATCCCTGGGTTTGGGCCCGTTCGCCTCATAGAGTGGTTGCCATGCTGCGGGTTTTGAAAGCCTACACACCTGAAGAGAACGTTACTGGACTCTAGAATGTGGAGAGAATTCAAGGCGATATAAAAAAAAAAAGGGGGAAGAGGCAGAAGCAACCTGAGGAAGAAGTGGAGAGAAATTGCTGGTCACTTGGGGAGGAGATGGGTACATCAGTGTCTCCCATTGGGAACAGAGTCAGGCCCCATGGCTGCAGAATGCCGGGGACTTGACAGAGCCACCAGAAAGTGGCTTCTTAGTGTGGAGTCTCCCAGTACTGGCGAAAGGGCCCGTCCCATTCCCAAGCCTGGCACAAGGGTGAGGGAGAAATGCTGCCTGTAGAAGGCCCTGGAGAACCCTGCATGGGGGTGACTGTTGTGGACCAAAGAGCAGGACCATTTCCTGGCACTTGTGTCACCCTGAGGAAGATGAGCCTCTGTCCCCAACCCAAGGACCCGGAGAGAATTTCCTGTCTGATGGAGATCAGTGCAAATTATACTTGGTTTAGCAAAGAAAGTATTAATAAAACTGACATGCGTTATCTCTCGTGGTGTGTGATATAGTGAATATCTAACATGAACATAAAACACCCCTCCTTGGCTTCTTAAGCAGTGCATGAAATAATTTAACTTTTCCTATCCATGAACCTTACATATATGCACGTGTATTTACCTTTACAAAACAATGTAACATGACCCTCTGCTTTTTGGAAGTATTGAATTAGCTTTTTATGGTTATTTCACCTCTTCTTCAGTTTTAATAAATGTCTCCTGATTTCTGATCAGTTCCTCTTTTTAGCTCTGGACTTACTTTTAGACAACAAAGCTCATTAAAAATATAAATAATACATTGGAATATTAAGGAGTAATTTTGAAAATATACTTACAACATGAGAAAATGATTCTGATACACTATTCAGTGAAAAAAATCTGAGTACAGATTTGTACAGCATGATTTGAAATCTACATTGGAAAGAAAATATAGCAGATATAACTAGAGCCTCAAAAGGATTGAAATGGACTTGAGAAACTCTAATTAGCTAGTGATGGGGTTTTGCCAGGTTGAAGACCAGATGATTGGCATGAGATGGGAGAACTTTGCCTAGAAGCAAAAAAAGGGGAGGGGGTGGCAGAAAGAGCGTTTTCTGCAAGGATGCCTTGAAGAGAGATCCAAGGAAATGGAAGGATAACTTGGAGTTCACCCTAAGGGTCACTACCTGATAGATAGATGTATGTTCACAGAGATTGAAAAATAAATAAAGCAGAAATTAGACATGGATGTAGCTAGAGATATAGGAGCTGAGAAAGAAATTCATAAAGATAGAAATACAGATCAGATATGTGAGGCTAGAAATAAACACACTAAAATGTTAACACACTCTCTCCCAATAGTGGTTTTATGAGATGTTTAATTTCCTTTTTAAAAATTCTTTTGTGTAATACCTACCTTGTTGATGACGGTAATATGTTACTTTTAGAATCCTAAAAATATTTTTTAAAGTTTATGCATGAGATAAGTGTGGGGTAGGAAAAAAGTCTTTCTCTACCCTTTTAGGTTCTTCTGGCTGGTCTAAAAATTAAACTGCCATGAGAAAAATTAACAGGAAAAAATCAAATTTAATTACGTACGTACGGGGGGTTCCTTAAGAATATGAGGCCCAAGGACAAGTTAGGCAATTGAGGCTTGTATGCCATCTGAGAGAAGGAGAAGGAGGTAGGGGTTGGAGACTTCAAAGGGGAGGAAGGCAATTGACATGGAGACGGGAAAAGCAAATGTTTGCTAAAAAATGTTTGCTGGGCCGTGCAGAGACGATGGGACACAGAATGGACTTTGGTCTCCAGGCCCTGCAGACTTCCCCCTACCACACCTAGCCCATATTTTTTTGTAGATATCTCTGGTAACAGTGCTTTTTCTGTACCAGGCACTTTACCTAAGTTATTTTAGGCAGTTAAGAAGGAGGTAAAGATAAAGACTTCCTGAGCCTCTTGTTACTTAAAAAAGATCATCCCCAAATAATTCTCAAGCCAAAGAGACACGTTTTAGGGTGACAAGTTTTGTTCCCCTACATAAGCTTGAGTAAGCATAGAGTAAGGCCCCATTTCCTTAGATGAAGAAGACAGTGTAAGCTCTAGGTTTTAAAATTCTAACTTGCTACTTTTCTTGATGAAGAGAAGGTTCTACTGTGTCACACTCTACAGGAATATTAGTGCTGGCTGATACACAATGACATATGTATTAAACGAATTTTAGGCTATAAAACTTTTAGGTGTACCAGGCTGTTGATATTTTGCCTTTTATTATAAAAAATACACATATGTATAGAGGTTGCTTAGGGGTAAAAGATAGTAAATAACCTCTGGACAGTAATTTCTCATGAGTCATTTCTTTAGATTTTATCCTGGAATCCAACCATTAATCTTGGTCTCCTTCACTTCTTTATTGTCTCATTGACCTCATTGACATAGTTCAAAAGAGTAAGTAAATTTCAGAATGAGTAGTACCAACAACATCAGAAAGAGAATCTTAGTAAGCTAGAAACCATCCAAGAATTTATCAACTGGAGTTGTCTGTGTCTTTCATTTTATGGGAGAAATAGGAATAGAGGAGAAGGAAAGGGAATTAACCCTTTCTGCTGTTCCTTAACATTTCAGAAAATGAATATATAAAAAGACTCCATATCTCCATCCCTTAGGGGTGTTGTCAGGGTTTTTAGTAAAGTGTTCTAAGAGGATAGATGAGATCATCTTCTCTTATCTTGGATGAGATGCTGATGAGAATGCTAAACTATATTCACTGTATTGCAAACTAACTTGCTTCTCCCTTTCTGTGTTTAGAAATGTTTTTAAGACCAGTTGCTACCTTACTCCTTTTATTCCCCATATTAATTAAAAATAATTATGTTAAGGTCTTGAACATTGTGAGTTTGGTATGAAGGAGTAAACAATAGCTTTTTAATATTCAAGTTGCTCCTAATAGAAAAAGCTTTCAAAAATTGATAATAGAAAGATTCAGCATATTCCTTTTGAGCTGACATTTTGATAATGTATGATTTAAGTTGGACAGATGTGCATTAAATTTCTGTGAAAATATTCATGAGAATATTTGACATACATTGTGATGTAAGAATATTTAAAAGTAATCTAAACTATTTTTCTGGGCTCAAAATATGTTTCTGAATAATTAAATTTGTCAAGCCCTGTTATTAGATTTTTAATAAAGGAAAGAAAATGGCACCAAATATTAAAATTTGCTTTCATATAATATATTTAAAATAAATCTTTAATATTCTAACTATATAAATTTTGTACTTGTACCAAATGTTATTACTTTTATTGCAAGGATTTTTTGAGAGAATTACTTTTATTTTAAGGATTTTTTGAGAGAACCTTGAATGTATTGTGTTCAGAGTTGATTACAATTATAGTTCAACTTTTATAATGGGAGATTTATGTAAAACACTTATCAGACATTTGCAGTAAGTCAAAATACTGTAATGGCAATTCCAATAAGGAAAAAAATATAGTCCTTTTCTCCTTGGAACATAAATTAATAACTAGAAATTGAGAAAACGTATCTTTCCCTTATATGGCTTTCCAATCAGTTTAAACAATTACATCTTTAGTTAAAAGTGCATTCACAGCTCATAATTTTTTTGGATTTCCCCTTCAAGAAAAGCCTTTTCTTAGGGAAGTTTTGACAGCTTACATTTTAAGTTTCTTGATGTTGAGGGCTGAGTGTTAATATTTTGTGTCTTCCACATAACCTCACACAGTGTGATTACTAGTAATTATCTCTTTCTTGATTCATTTAACCAGAAATTTATCTGCCATTATTATTTCCAAAAATGAATTTTAAAATAAAGTCTACAGTTTGGAGTGTTTCTTAACTATGTCTATTAAAAATAATTTTTTCTAGATGTTGTTTTATGTATCTCTTGGTTAAGAATTTGTCCCTCTTTTGCTGTGTTTTACCTTCTTCAGTTATAACACCTATGGTTATCTAGCTTTCTAAATGCAGGCTTCCACCACTGATGACCTTGGCACTTACTTTCAAGTATCAGTAATTTTACTTACATTTAATAGTGATAAACATCTAGTCCTTATTACACTTTTATCTCTCTTTATTATAAACATACTTTGCTTTCACCTCATGACAGCAAATTCAGCAAATTCAATAATTTCCCCCCAAAGATTCCTTCTCAAAAATTAATAATGAAATGTTGTTTCACAAAAATATGTTACAAGTTCAGAAATATGTTAAATAGTCACAAAAATATGAAGATAAAAATTATTTCCAACATTCACATTTCACCATATTTTTGAAATGTTTTTTCTGGTGAATTATTTTGTTTCAAATTTGATTTCTTGCCTGATTTTTAAGTAAACTGTCACAAGGTAGGTTCCCAGGAAGCAGATTCTGAGATGGAGATTAATGTGCATGAATTTTATTAGAAGGTACCCTAAGGATCACAAAGTGTGGAAAGCAAGGAAGGGAACAGGATTTGGCAGAAAGAAGAAAGTGATGTGTGATGCAGTCACACAAAAAATTCAGCGGAACTCATGGGAAGTTCTGAAACTAGGATGGCCCTTCAGAATTGTGCTGACTGGGGGCCAAGGCCTGGGTTTTATACTCTGCACGCACCAGTCTTTGGATTTGGGCTGCCCCCAAAAGGGGACATATCCTTGGATAAAGAGGCTGTCTTCAGTAGAGGTAGTTCCTGAAGAGGGATGGCAGCTGAAGGCTGTGTTCTGGCAGCACTCCTGGCACCTAGTGTGTAAGTCCTCCATTCCTAAAGGGGGCTCTGGGTGGCATATCGTAGCATCCAATACACTAGTCTACCACAAGCAGAGCTGGACATGTTCACTGCATCTACATCAAGCTGTTTTGAGCTGAGCCGCTCTCACAGCCCTGGCACACGAAATCACTGAGCAGATGCTTCTTTCTTCTCCTACCTCTTCACTTCCCTGACACTTTACCTTTCTTTGCATATTTAGAAGACCAACCAGTGATGTGCTTTGTTTTCTCAGCTTTTGTGTATTAAAAATCAACACGAAGACTGCAGATAGATTTAACTGAGAAGGAGTCTGTTATATTGTTCTCTATGTGTAGTTCCTCTAAAAGTGTTTGGTAGATCTTAATATAGTCTCTTTTGACCTTGTTTAATTTGAATGGACACTTTTAATTAGAGCCTGCAAAATTTCTAAATGTGCCATATGGTTTGCATAAAAGATTAAGAATAGAAAGAAGGGTAATTATTGTCTGTGGAATAGCTAAAAGAATATTCAACTAGCCAACTATCAAATGTGATTCAGATGTAAAAGACAAACTGAAGGAACAGTGATCGGTTTTGAATTACATATGATAATTCTTTTCTGGCCTTTATATTTTCTATAGAATTTGTGGGTAAGACCTTAATACAAGTAGTGAATAGACACCCCCTAAAAACTTATGTGTTGTATAGTGATCAGATGTAACTTACTTCTATCATGTGTTTGTAGCAGTTACTTACGAATACATTAAACCTTGAAAGGAGCATTTGCTCTCAGATTATATCAAAATTCTGAAAAATCTTAAATGTGGATTAAATATTGATGCTCTTTCCTTAAGTTCAGATTTTGAAATGTGGGAAATAGGCCTTGCCTGTGAACCATCTTAAGTTACTGAGGATGTTTAAAGAAACCCTAGACAAGGTTTAGTTGTAGCTATGATATTAGATATAGAATATGTAATATATTCACTCTCTGATAAATAGAGATTGGCAGCCAGGTGCCACTGGTGATTTCAGTTACCAGTTTTGGAGACATAATGCATGTAATTTTTAAAATATAGAAGTGATTCATTCTGATTATAATATGTATAAATAAAAAAGGGAAAGTGCAATTCTCTCTTTAGTAACCCTTTCTACCCTTTGTGCTTTCCTTTCTCTTTAGGTAGACTTAATCACTGGTGTCAGTTCTGTGTGCATCCTTAGTGGTCTTCTTCTAAGCATTATATGCATCTGCATGAATATATCTGTGTATATATTCATAAATCCTAAATATTTGCATAAATGCATATGCATATATATGCATGTACACATATGTATATGTATACATTCATATAGTGCCATATATACTGTTCAGGAACTTTCTCTCTCTCCCACTCCTCTCTCTTATTTAGCATTATGACATCGACGTATTTTCACGCCAGCCCATTTAAATAGAACTTTTTATTTTAAAATTGTTGCATAGTAAGTATTCTATAGGGTGGATTTACCAGTTTTACTTAACCAGTTTAAAGCATGTAGATAAGTGTTCTTTGAAGCTATCTTTATTTGATTTATTACAGTGAATTTATTTTATTAAATAGATGGATAATTTTTATTTCCTTCTAAGATCAAAGTAATATATTTTTCTCCATTTTTGATGCTTAAATTTTGCAAAACGTAAAATATTACATTGTTATTTATATATTTCTTAAGACTAGGATATTAATTATAAAATAAACATTTTATGTTTTCAAAAATACTTTTAAGTCCTTCTTTTTCATTATGTTTCGTTTCTCTGAAGCAGCCTCTTCTGTGCTTTTCCTTTTTTCTGAGAATGTAATTTCCTCTATGACATTGTGTAATATGTAATAACAAATGCCAGGTTCTTCAAAAATAGGCGCAATCCTATAAATTAAAATCTACCTCCAAATAAAGTTTGTATTTGGGGTTAAACTTCGCATTTTTGAGACATGCATTATAAAAACCTGACCTACTGGAGCACATTCTTCCAATTTCTAATCAATGTCCATTCAACCAGAGCAATAACTGCTTCATAAGCTAAATTAGAGTGCCTTCTTAACAGCTGATAATTCTTGGTACAGCCTCTTGAGCATCAAGTGCGAATTTCAAGGGAATCCGTCCCTAGACAAATTCAGCCTTATCAGCCTGAATCCAGACAGCTTGTGCTTCCCTTTGAATGCAACTAGCCTGTATTTTTCCATCTCTTTCATTTGTGCTGCCTTTGTGAATCCACAAAATCATGTTCAGAACACTAGTGGGAGAAAGAGCATAGGGGCCAGAACGCATGCTTTCTTTACTAAAGCACTTCAGCCCCAACATGTTTGTCTTGCTTGTTCAGTTCTCAGTGAGAACCTCATCTATGTCTTGTTTGCCTGCAGTCAGAAACTCTTAAATGATAAACCTGGAAATGTATTTTCCTTACACTGTCACGTCAGGCGCTAACAGAGTTCTCCCTTTTAAAATCATATCCACTCTCTAAAATGAATGACTTAAATCTAAGTCCATACTGTGACATTTGTTGGAATATTTCTGACATTGTCAACTGTATCCTTGGCATCTGTGACTCTTTTGGATTGAAGATATGTCTCTTGATAAATAAGTTGTCCTATTAGAGTTCTTTTATGTTAAGCAAGGTATCTTTTTTCAGTGTGAGTACTTTTGTTTATATTCATGTATAGTATCATTAATTTATTAATAAATCTCTCTTAGGCTATCTACTACGCCCAAGATATTACACTAAGTACTAGGGGTCATTTATTTTAGACCATATAAAAGTAGTTATAGGCAGCATGGTATGAAGGAGAAAGAACACTAGATGCAGCATCAGAGACTATGGGTTTGAATCCTCGCTTTGACATTTAAATGCTGTCAGATTTGGGCCAAAGTACTTAACCTGTAATTTTTGGATGTGAGAGCAGAAGTACAGTTCTGCCAATGCATCTAATTTACATGACTAAACTGAACATTTCATGTCTCAGTCAAAAGTATCTGCATTTGAATTACCTCATTGATTTTGAGATTCCTGAGGGACTTCTTAAATAAAAGACTATAGGCACTGAAGAAATCTCTTGTAGGAAAAAGACAACATTAATCCCAATGGAGAATTCCAGTCTCTACTCTGAAAAACATGCATTACTTGTAGGCCCAGAAAATGAAATATATTCCAACTTCTGCTATGTTCAGATCTTTACTGGGCATTCTGTTAAACTTCCATTTGGTGAGTGATAGGATGGAGAGGAGAAAATACCCAGGACTGGGAAGAAGTAGTCAAGAAAGTGAGAGAGAATCACTGAAGTGCCAGGACAGCAAATCTAAGGTAAGAGAGAGAACTGAGCAGGGAGCTGGTCAGTGCTTTCCACATCTACAGAAAGGTCCAAAGTACTAGGTCCACAACTACTAGGCAATCTCAGGTAACCTTTGATCAGGCGGTTTTAGCAGTATGATGAGTGAGATGGCCTAACTGCCAGAGGAGGTCAACGGAGCAGGGACAGTAATAGTTGGGCCACTGGCTTTTGGAGTTGGAGGAGTAGCAAAATGGTAAAGAGAGGGGTTGGAAAATGGAAGACACAGGGAAAAATAACCAATGACAAGGGAGAGAGGAAGAGTTAAGCTCAAGGATATAACTGATGTTAGGAAGCCTGAAGGGTGGAAATGGAATCAGATTGAGGGCATCATGTAGAAAAACTGACTTTAGAACCCATAAACAGAAGAGGAAGAGAAGTGGAAATAGGAGGCATTTTGTCATAGAAAGAGGGAAGTCAAAGGGGTTCTCATCACTAGCTCAGGGTTCACAATAAGATCAGAGGGGAACAGCTCTTAGAACCTGAGAAATGTGTGCAGGGTGACCTACGTAAGTCCCAGGGTCCACTGCAAAAATGAAAATGTGTAGCTGTTGTTCAAAAAGTAAGGAAAAAGTGTTATTATAGGTACTAAAATACAAGGCTTTTATTTTTTAAAATAATCTCTCATCCTATCAGGGTGTTTATTGCTACCATGCTCCTTGGCATGGGGGTACTTGGTGAAGTGCAGATACTCACACAGGCCCCGTTGTCCTGCCTTGCAACTAAGCATGTGTGTGCCTGAGAACCCACACAGTGCCCTGGTTGGGGGCCAGAAAGCCAATCTCTCCTGCCTACCAGCTTACAGCCTTACCCAATGTGGATTGGCAAAGCCCAAGGGTTCTCTGTGCTTGGACATGCTCAGTACTGGATCAGGGGTGAGTGGGAGGCTCAGCCCTGCAAAATCATCCTCCAGGTGTGCTCTGTGGCTGCCAGCCTGGAGTGTGGCCAGCTGCTGCTAAATCTTGCCAAGATGTCATGGAGAATGTTCACCAAACCCTAACCCTCTCCCAACCCATGGTCAGGTCCTCACTGAGGGGTGTGGGCAACAGAGAGCAGCAATGGTCACTGGGTACAGGTGGGGAAGGGCAGCCTGGAGGAACCGTTTCAGAGAGAAGGGGAGTTGGTAGGAGATGAAAAGATGTGTGAGTTGAGGTTCCAAGTCCTTGGATCATGCCCTATGGTCCCACCCGACTTCACCTACAAAACACAAAGCCCAAGTTAAAGTATTAGATATTTCAAAATGGTGAACATAGAACGTTAAACTCTAAACACTGGGCCCTTCTGAGCCCAATGCCCTTTGCCACTGTAAGTGTCACACGCCCTTGAAGCTGCCTCTGAGTGTGTGTGTGTGTGTGTCATATAAAAAGCTTAGAATATCCACTGTAGAATTCAATAGGGCATCAGCATGAGCAGAATTGTTTGTGAGAGTTCCTCAGTAATGCTAACTTTGGTTGCTGTCTTTGGTGGAAAAGTAGAGTAAGTAGATGGTAGAGCCATATTAGGATCTTCATGGACCCCAAGGCGTTTTTGCCTTCATGGACCCTTTCAGTCACAGCAAATTTTTAATGTATATTTTATGATTGCAATGATATAAAAATTCTATATTAAAATATTTTCTTCAACCTAAAAAGTTATAGTATTAAAACATTTATGTGGGCCTCTAAAAGTATTGTGGGTCCCAGGCACTGTGCCTAACGGATAAGTTGACCCCTGGTGGATGGTAATTGTCATTCAGAACTGGCACACGCATATGGGATGGGATCAGGCAAAGGATTCCGGAGAGCCAGTGAGGACAGCTTGAGATCCTGGCTGGGTGGAGAGACGGACAAGAAGTCCCTAGCGAATGAGGAATTTTTAGATGAGGGTCTGGAGCCACAGCAAAAGGAGAGGGAAGTAGTCAAGAGGAATGGATTAATAAACAAATGAAAGTCTGGAGTCCAAGTGGGAAATAGTCTAGGTCCTATGGTGTTGAAACTTTCAAAAAATGAAAAGGTTCAGAGCTTTGGTCTAGATAAAGGCCAGTCATGGGCCACGTAAGTGTTTATTTTTATGTTTAATTTTACTCATTGTATACACACAAAATGAGTTTTCTCAGGGGGAAAAAACCTTTGTAGATGACTCTTAAATTTTAAAAAGGAAGATACCTAAATTTTACTCTCCCAGTTGCAGTTTATTTGGCTATGATTAAAGAAAGAAATGAGAAGAGGCAATATTGTTTTGTTCCAGTTGGGGCTTTTAAATATAATCAGTGCACCAGTTTTTGTGAACAGGAACTTCAGGGTTTAAATTCAGCACATTTCTACTTAATTTACAAGTGCTAATGTTTCTCAGATAATTTTAAGAAATGTAATATCAGATTAGAGATGAGCTATTTTATAATAATGGAAGTCGCATTTAACTACAGGTTAAGTGACTACATTAAAAGGGAATACAATTATTTTAATGGATTTCTAATTAAATGCTTAAATCCCGGATTGACTAGAGGTGCACTTTAATTTCAATTGATCTTTCTTGGAAATTTGGTTGAAAGCTGTTGGCAAAGAGGAAAAAAACTAAAAAAAAAAAAAAAAAGATTTCATCTTTAGTGTGTAATACTTTATGATAAATTGTACCTGTTTTGGTAAACATCAGACAAAGAAAGCTACAAAGAAAGTACAGGAGAATGTAACTTAATAATGGGTGAAAAACATAAACATATTTTTCCAAAAAGGAAGTATAACTTATAAACAAACGTAAAATGTTTATTCTCAAGAGCAAATAAAAGAAAGGTGCCAATGTTACTAAATAAGTAAAGTAGCAAAATGTTGCATTGTTTTATTTGTACGATTGTGTTTACAATATTTTTTTTTATGTTTTAAAATAACTTTCTCTGATGGAAAAAATACATAATTCATTTTTTTCCTTCCAAGTGTTTTGTATGTGGTAATGTTACATAAATACAAAAGGACAAGGGGGAGGAGAAGAAATAGGAGGAGGAAGAAGTCATAAAAAAGATAAAACAGTGGGCTCTCTGCAGATGTGTAATCAGAGTATGAATAGCCATTTGTTAAAAATGTTGAAGGGACTCCTGCCGTGTGTAGGAGTTGGGAATAGTTTATCTTTTAAAGCCCTTTTGAATCCTACAATTGGATAAATAAGTTATTCCTAGCATTTTAATACAGAAGTTTACTAGAAAAGAAATAAAGGTGACCTTAGAAGTGGCACACAATTTAACTACCTTCACAAAAGTATAAAGCAAACTCAAGCTTTTGTAATGTAAAGAGTAACTCAAGCATCATATAGAAAAAGCAGTGCTTCTTTCCTAATATGAACAAGAGTCCGTGGTGAGATTCTGTTTCATCTGGGTCACATGCCCTTCCTTGATCTAACCGTGTGGTTAGGGAGACAGAATTCTCAGGGTGTCCCAGCTGGGGTCCTGAGCCCACCCTATAGTTTGATGGTGGTCATGGGACAGACGGGTGCCAACAGTCCTCACTCTGCCCCAGCCCACAAGAAAGGAGCTCTGTAATCACGGAAAAGAGAAGAGAAAAAAGTTTTGTTCAGATAAAATCCTTACTAGAACCCCCTAAAGTCATAATATCAATTCATCACATACATTTTTTATCAGACTCCCATTCATGGTATGAATTGTGAGGTTTCTGGATGTATAAAATGGCCAGTTCCCTTTAGCTAGTTTGATAGTTGAGGCTGAGGTGTAGAGAGGCAGTCAACTAAAAGGGGTAGGGTTAATCAGAGGTAATAGAAAAGAGAGGCTGGTTTCTGAGCTCTGTTTCTGAGTCTTAATTCCTAGCTTCTGAATCCTCTTCTCACTCCATCAGCTGCCCCATGACCTAGAGCTGTCCAAGGCCCCAAAGCAGCCACTCTCCTAGTTTCTCTGCTGGCTGTCCCAGCTTGTGTGTCTCTCCTTCTCACTACCATTAAGGGATCTTACTCTTTCCTTGAATCTGATATGTGGGGACAAAGCTAATCAAAATCCACCCTGAGAGGAGAACACCACCCTCACATTCACTTTCCCAAGAGAGTTTTCCCATTCACTCATACAATCACTGGGCAAGAAAAGGCTCCCCGTCTATCATCTATCTCTCATCTATCTATGTATCTATCTATCTATGTATCTATGTATCTATCTATCTATCTATCTATCTATCTATCTATCTATCTATCTATCTATCTATCTATCTATCTATCATCTATCATCAGAACCCCAGTGTGTTTTCTGTCCTGTGTCCCAACACCTGGGAAAAAATGCACCTTTCAAGCAGTGACCTCTATAGTATCCAGAGCTCCAGGTGCCCCTCCCCCCTATTCAAGACCCTTAGAGTTAGGTATTCAAAGGTCTTTGAATAATTTCTAGATCAACCCAGTTATCTCAATCAAGCAGGCAGTCAGCTAACCATTATTCATTACCTGCCTCTGATTTCCAAGCCCTGCTTTTGTCCTCCCCTCTCCCATGGCCCCTCTTCTCCCTCTTTAGATGTGTCTTCATTCACCATTCATAGGAAACACTTACTAAGCAGCATCTAAATGCTAGAGTTATGTTAGACCCCGAGGAAAAGAGGAGAAGCAGAACCAGTCACTCTCCAAAAGATTAAAACCTCTCAGAGGATCATACCTTTCATTCTCCTAGGGGGTGAACCTTGAGTTTGGCTAAACGTTTCTGTTTCTCTAGCCGAATGCCTAGGGTGAATGCCTTATCCATTCCTGGAAATAATATCCTTAGCTCTCAGCCTACAGAGAGTCTGGCTCTTTCTTGAAAACTGGAAGTGGGACTTCCCTGGTGGCGCAGTGGTTGGGAATCCGCCTGCCAATGCAGGGAACACGGGTTCAATCCCTCGTCTGGGTGGATCCCACATGCCGCAGAGCAACTAAGCCCCTGTGCCACATCTACTGAGCCTGTGCTCTAGGGCCCACGTGCTGCAACTACTGAAGCCCGCGTGCCTAGAGCCCCTGCTCTGCAACAAGAGAAGCCACCACAATGAGAAGCCTATGCACTGCAACGAAGAGTAGCCCCCGCTCACCACAACTAGAGAAAGCCCACGCGCAGCAATGAAGACCCAACGCAGCCAAAAAATAAATAAATAAAATAAAATAATTAAAAAAAAAAAAAGAAAACTGGAAGAGAATGAATGTATTTGGACTGTGAGTTGAACTGGATGTAGAGAAAAGTAGCTAAGCAAAATAAACTAGATGAATTTTTGTTCAGCTCAGTTTTACTGGCTCACTCACCTTCCTTTGCCATTTGTGTGTGATATGATGAAGTACTAAGATGGTGTTGCATATCATTAAGTGTATGTCAAGTTGATGTTTGCAGTAAGCTCTGTGTACAAGCTTTGTTTTCATTGCTTGCAGCTCCCTCACATAAAGAGACTGTGATGACAATATCGTATCACAATATACCAGAGCCTCGTCACAGTGTGATCCTCAGGGATGATATTGGGTCATGTTATAGATGAAGCAGCAATATAATAGATCCACGGAAGCATGACCTTGGAAGCTCTGTTTTCAATAAGAAGAAAGAATAGGTTATTCTGGGCTTGGAAAAAATTTTAAAAATAGTCATCCCCAAAGGCTAACTTGCTGTCCACATTCTGCACTGTAGCAGAAAGGCTTTATAATTTCCAAATCGACCAGATCGTTTTTAGTCCTCATTTTATTTGATTTTCAACAGAATTGATTTTGTTGTTCATTCCCTTTTAAAAAGTCTCTCCTCCTTGGGTACCAGGATTCCACACTGTCTGCTTCTTTCCACCTTCTCCCACTCCTCTTTCTCAGTCTTTTTTGCTGAGCCTTCTTCCTCTAAATTAATCTATCCATTACTCATCTATTCATTTTTTTCAGTTTTTTTTTTTTTGGTTTTTTTTTTTTGGCCATGCCAGGTGGCATGTGAGATCTTAGTTCCCTGACCAGGGATCAAACCTGCGCCCACCACAGTGGAAGCACGGAGTCTTAACCACCGGACCTCCAGGGAAGTCCCTTTTATTTTTCACTTTTTCAACAAATATTTGTTGTGCATACTATGGGCCAGGCACTGACTTAAGCACTGGAAATACAGCGATAAGCAAAATACACACCATCTCTGCCCTCAAGGGGCTAACATGTAGTAAAATTGTTGGTTCCCTGGATTGGGTATTTTCGATGTTCTTTAAAATCTCATTGCAGGCACACAAGTATGACATCTTTTCCTTCCTCCTTCCTGAGCTAACACAAAGGATCAGCTTGTCAAATCAGGCCCAGGAAGATAAGAGATCTATCCAGTATTATGATTTGCTAATACTTTCAAGGCTACAAGCAATCAACAGGCGTAAGTGGAACAAAGAAAAAACAGGAATATCTCTGCGGCTGCTCAGGTCTTCCCACTCTGCAATGGACATGATCTCTCTAACCCAGAGTAACAGATGCTCATGTGTGTGATTTCTCTTCTGTATATAACAAGGACTGTGCAGGGTCTCAGATTCTACCCTACTTTTACCTTAACCAGTTAGCCTGTAACTGTTTCATAGATGCTGACAGAAGACATGAGACTCCTGGGTTAGAAACAAAGGACTTTATTACTCTGGGCAAAAGCAGTAGCCAGAGCTTCATTTGTTTGTGTCAATTCCCCATGTACCCCCAAATCCCATAGCAGTGACACAAAGGGCTCATTATAGATGCCTACATATCAGTTGGTTGCATTACACAAGGGGAACACTGAGCTTGGGGAATCCACCACTTTTAGAGTTAGTGGAAACAAGCCTGTTTGTTTTCTCAGTGGAGATGTTAGCTCATCTCTCTGTGCAAACCCAGCCCTGAAAAATAGCTTGGGTAAAGAGTGATCAGACATCACTGTATGTAAGGATGCTCAGGGTCCAGTGTAGATTGCTACTCCCAGCATATACTTTCTCTTGGAATGCACTAATACGGTTTGAGATTATCAATAATTTGAGAATTCCCTCTCTTATATCTTTAAGTCAACCTTCTCTATTGGTCCCTTCCCATCAATATTTAAACTAATGCAAATCTGGTCCACCTTAAAAACTCTCTCCCTCTACCACACTCTCCTGTCCAATTACAACCTTTTCTTAATAGTCAAACTTATTACAATATGTGTCCTAACTTTCTGTCTCCCTTTCTTTGTCTCCAGTTTCTTCTTCAACCCCCCACACTACATCTGGGATCAATTTGATACTCTACTGAAACAGCCTTCTAAGTCTCAGCTTCCTCCTCTGTAGGTAGAAGTAACAGAAATATTCACTTAATAGGTCTGTTCTGAGTATGAAATGTGTTAATAAATGTGACGAGTTGAGAGCAGTGCCGGGCACATTGTCCGTGTTCAGTAATTGTTAGGTGGCAACCTCGTCCTCATCATTGTCATCAATGAAATTCTTGTTGCTAAATCCAGTGGGCACTTTTCAGTTCCTATTTGACACCCCTGTGTTGACCACTTTTTCCTTCTTGAAACTCCCCCTCCTTCAGCTTCCATGATGCCAGACTCTCTTAATTTTCCTCTTACTTCTCTGGACAGCCTTCTTGGTCAGATTTGTGTGTTCTGTCTCAGGCTGTCTTAAATGGTGATATCCCTCAGAGTCCTCTGTTAACCTCCTTTCTCTTTTTTATCTACATGCTTTCACTTAATGATATTATCCACTCCCGTGCCTGAATTACTTTCTATATGGAGATGCCAATACTCTGTACCTTTTCATTTTCTTTTTTAACAGATATTTTTAGGACATCTTCTATGTGCCAAACACTGGGATAGCTATTGTGAGTAAAACCGACAGGATTCCTGCTCTCATGCGACTTAGTCTTTAATAGGGAAAGCAGATATAAAGCAAATAATCACGCATACGACTCTACACCTATAGATGAGTTAATGGCTCCAAAGCAAAGATAGTCCTAAGAAAGTATAACACGTCAATCTGACCTAGGGTAAAGGAGAAATGCAGGGCTCCTTAAGGCAGTGGTGCTTGGGTAGACATCAACAGGATGCAAAGGAACTCACTAGGTAAAGGAGGAGAGGAGGAAATAAAAGAGAGTACAAAGTATTCAAGGAACTTAAAGAAGATCAGTTTTGCTAAAACATCGTACGGGGAAAAGAAGAGCAAGATAGAATTAGACTCTCGGGCTATGATGGCCAGGGCAGAGCAGCAGGGGCGGCGCCCAGGAGTCGGGGTAGGAGTCGTGGTGACCAGCTGCAGGCATCCTCACTGCATTCTCCTGGGGAGGAAGAAAGGGTCATTTGGAGCCGGCAATTTCCAACTTCCCAGGGGCCACTTGGAGTTCGGTGAAAGCTGGAAAGAATGTGCTCAAAGGGAAACCTGGGAAGAAGCAGCTCTTCACCTGAAAAATGTTCGCTTGGCCTCGGTTGTGAATTCTTTCGTTGAGGAAGAGAATTACCATTATGTCACTATTTTAATGAAAGGAGAGGCGGACGTGACTCATGGTTCAGAACCAAAGAATGTAGAGCCTGAGAAAAATGAAAGTTGGGAGTGGATTCCTTGGGAAGAATTTCCTCCCCTGGACCAGCTTTTCTGGGCACTATGTTGTTTAAAGGAACAAGGCTACGATCCATTTAAAGAAGATTTGGATCATCTGGGAGGATATAAAGGAAATCACCTACAGGTGAACAAGGAGACGCCCTGATTTTTTTTTTTTTTTTAATGGGTTAGCCAAAAAGTTCATTCGGTTTTCCCGTCAGATGGCTCTAGTAGCGCTTAGTTGTCTTTAACTTCATTCGAAACAATTTTGTTAGATTGTATTGTGACAGCTGTCATATCAGTGTGCATTTAAAAAAACACTTATCAAAACTGGTGAATTTTTGTGTAACCATTTCAATATTGAAGATGGAAGAAAAAAGCAACATTTTTGGCATATTATGCTTGATTATTTCAAGAAAGGTAAAAATGCAACTGAAACGCAAAAAAAGATGTGTGCAGTGTATGGAGAAGGTGCTGTGACTGAGCGAACGTGTCAAAAATGGTTTGCGAAATTTCGTGCTGGAGATTTCTCACTGGATGAAGCTCCACGGTCGGGTAGACCAGTTGAAGTTGATAGCGATCAAATCGAGACATTGATTGAGAGCAATCGACGTTATACCACTCGGGAGATAGCAGACATACTCAAAATATCCAAATCAACTGTTGAAAATCATTTGCACCAGCTTGGTTATATGAATCGCTTTGATGTTTGGGTTCCACATAAGTGAAAAAAACCTTCTTGACCATATTTCTGCATGCGATTCTCTACTGAAACGTAATGAAAACGTTCCGTTTTTAAAACAAATTGTGAAGGGCAATGAAAAGTGGATACTGTACAATAATGTGGAACGGAAGAGATCGTGGGGCAAGTGAAATGAACTACCACCAAGCACACCAAAGGCCGGTCTTCATCCAAAGAAGTTGATGCTGTGTGTATGGCGGGATTGGAAGGGAGTCCCCTATTATGAGCTCCTTCCGGAAAACCAAACGATTAATTCCAACAAGTACTGCTCCCAATTAGACCAACTGAAAGCAGCACTCGATGAAAAGCATCCAGAATTAGTCAACAGAAAACGCATAATCTTCCATCAGGATAACGCAAGACTGCATGCTTCTTTGATGACCAGGCAAAAACTGTTACAGCTTGGCTGGGAAGTTCTGATTCATCCGCCCTATTCACCAGACATTGCACCTTCGGATTTCCATTTATTTTGGTCTTTACAAAATTCTCTTAATGGAAAAAATTTCAATTCCCTGGAAGACTGTAAAAGGCACCTGGCACAGTTCTCTGCTCAAAAAGATACAAAGTTTTGGGAAGATGGAATTATGAAGTTGCCTGAAAAATGGCAGAAGGTAGTGGAACAAAAGGGTGGATACGTTGTTCAATGAAGTTCTTGGTGAAAATGAAAAATGTGTCTTTTACTTTTACCCAAAAAACCAAAGGAACTTTTTGGCCAACCCATACATAAAAGGCAAAACAAGGTCCTGTTAAAGAATGAAAAATATCTACATTTCAGAACAACTCCATTTTATCTGAATAGTCCCACGTGATTGCCCGTAATTTATTTGGAGTCTCTTAATATACCCAACACCCTTTCAGCCAGTACTTGTGAAAAATTTTCAGGGATTGTGTTATGAATTGTATTTCAGACTCAGAAAATGTGATAAATGGTGATGTTGTGGTAATTCTGCTTTCCCTATTTCTCTGTGGTATTGACCGTGCTGTTTGTCATTACCAGTGTGCATGGAGGAGAGTGCAGAATTTGTCTTAGTGTTTCAGTTCTAGTAGAGAACCTAATTCAGGTGCAGGACATTCTGCAACAGTATGCCCGTTGCAGAATTTAACACATTTGTTGATTTTCCTCTTTTATTTAAATCAAAAAAATTTTGGGTAATATATTGTGACAGTCCCTGCAACTAGAGCAAACAGGACAGGTCTTTAGGGTGTATTTCCCAGGTTTCGGATTGAGAACCTAAAGTACGGGAAGTGAGGCAAACCATCCAGGATCTGTATCCCATCATTAACAGGCCCTGTCATTTTGGATCTCTCAGTTGATCTGAGATTCAGCTTCCTTATGTGTAAAATGCTATTAGACTAGGGCAGTGGATCTCAAAGTGTGACCCAGGGAAGTCCTCAAGACCCTTTCAAGGGTCCTCAGGGTTAAAGCTGTTTTTGTCATATGAAGACTTCATTTGCTTTTTTCATTCTCATTCTTTCCTGAGTGTACAGAGGAGTTTGCATGTTGTGTGATACTGTAGCAGACTGAATGCAAAGCAGATATGAGAGTCTAACTCTCTTCTATTAAGCTAGACGTGAAAGGAATGGACAAAAGTGTAAAACAATGCCACTCTTCTCACTGGTTCTTTTGTTTTTTCTTTAAAGAAAAATACCTATATTTTTTATAAAAATTATGTTAACATATAACGGTTTTTGTTATTTATAAATAAATTAATAAAAGAATTCTTAAAAAACAAAAAAAATGAGAGAGAGAGAATTAGAGAAGGAAGCAGAGACCAGACCACACAAGGGCCTCCAGACCATGTTGGTGTTCAGTTTAATCCTAAGAGCAACGGGAAGGAATTGAAGGGTATAAAACTGAGACAGGAGTGAGGAAGCGGGTGACATGATCAAATTTTTGTTTTTGAAACATCACTGTGGTGCAGCAGATATTAGAGGACCCAATGGTGGATGGTGGGGGGCAGGGGGGGCTTTAGTTTGGATTTGAGTGGTGTCAGTGGACATGAGAAATGGACAGATTTGAGATGTTTTAGGAGATAATTTTGATATAGTAAAATTTGGTATTAGATCAAATGTGGGTGAAGGAAGGGAAAATATCAAGGATGACCCCTAAGTTTAGACTTGTGCAGGTAGATAGATGGTAGCTGAAAAATACCCCCATATTTTTCTCCTGATTTTCGTCCACATACTCAGTTGCCTACTATATATATCCCTAACTTCCAGTCTCACTTGCCCATCAAATCATGATGTCCAAAACTGAACTATTCTTCTAGTATCAAATGTTCCTCCTTCTGTGCTATTGCAGTGAATGTGGTGAATGCCACAGCCAGCCATCCAGTTGTTCAAGTCAGTTGACCTTGACTCTTTCTTCTCCATCACATCCAGCTAATAACCAAATCATTTTGATTTTCTCTTCTTAAGCTCTTTTATATCTGCCCACATTTCTCTGTTTCCACTGCTACTAGCTTAGGTCGAGTCCTCATCTTTTATCTGGATTTTGGCAATTGCTGTTACTTGGCTTCCCTGCCTTCAGCCTCCCAATTCTCTAATCTATCCTTTGCCCTGCTGGTGCCCATGGTCTATAAAGTAAAGCCATGTTCCTTAGTATGGCAGAAAAGACTCTCCATAATCAGGGCCTAGCCACATCTTTAGCATAATAATTTTTTGCTTTAATCCTTACTCTACACAGACCCAATCAAGGAACCCTCACAGAGCAATTGTGAGGAAACCATTCAAGAAGGCATCTTCAACCCCTCTAGCACTATCAGATATGCCACAACTTTGCACAGGCAGTTTGATAAACCCATATATTTGTAATAAAAATGAACCAAAATTGTGACAAATCCTCAAATTCATTAGAATCTTGACAGAATATAATTGCTCCAATAATGTTACAAGCCTTGGTGAATATTGATGAAAACATTTTACTGATTGGAAGACAATAAATCTTTTTGGAAAGTGTGTACTAAGTTTGAGCTGCACTGGGTAACTTCCTCCTGCACACCCACTTTACAGTATGCATGCCTCAGTTACGATGACTTCTTTTACAATCAATAGAATCATGTGACTTAAAATGCTTCAACCCCAAAAGGGAGGGTATTGAATCACTTAACTGAGGAAGTCAGAGGTAGGAGGGCTTCAGGCATAGTTCATTCAGGGCTCCAATTCCTGTTTTCTGTTAGTCCTTCAGCTCTGTCCTCTTCGTTGGCTTTATCTTTAGTGTAGCTTCATTCATGGGAACAAAATGGCTACTGCACGATGGCTCATACACACATTACAATTTCCAGAGCAAGAGGGCCTCTATGTCCCAGGGTTCCCAACCTATAAGTTGAGCTTCCTGCTGATTGGATCACATCTGAACTAATTCATTCATTCCTGAGATGGTCATATGCTAATAAAGACATTACCTTGTCCAATCACTGTGGCAGATGGAGGTAGGTTTATGCCAAGAAAAGTC
Organism: Eschrichtius robustus; assembly: GCF_028021215.1. Lineage (NCBI taxonomy): Eukaryota > Metazoa > Chordata > Mammalia > Artiodactyla > Eschrichtiidae > Eschrichtius > Eschrichtius robustus. The sequence goes on from NC_090829.1 coordinate 48,915,750, forward strand.
CACCTCAGACTTGAGAGAGGAGTGGTGTTCATCAGTCCCATATAATCTACATGGTTTCTCTAAAATGACAGGGATAAAATTCCCCAAAGGAAAACCTGATAGTTATTGAGTATTAGTGACAAGAAAAATGGATGAATCCCAAACAGCCAACCTGTGAATATTCACTATAGACACAATTTAAATTTGTTCACGAGCAAACAAAAATTACTCTGTGCCCTGGAGTTTTTAAAGCAACTTGTAAAGGGTCAAAAACAAATATCAGTAGTCTATTGCAAGGGTGAAGAGAGCGAAGTGGAACAGAGCCCATTTCTAAGAAATCCCATTGATGAATATGGGTGGATAGAAGACTGAATTATGTGGATGGCTCTCAAACCACACATTCATTCATTCATTCATAGAACATTTATGGAGTATCAACTCTATTCCAGAAAATGCTTAATATAACAGGATCCTTGACCTTAAGGACTTCATCCGATCAGGAACTACAGAATTAAGATACAAGTGAAAAGTCAGCAATATTGCATATCAGAGTGAAAGTATAATAGAACAGAGTGAAAATAAAGCCACATAGAAAATCTAGTGGAGTCTTCAACACACCCTTTAATATTTCCTTCAAATCTAACACTTCTATAATGCAGTCTTTAACATAAAGCAATGCTTATTTCCAATCAACAGGTGTCCGAGAACAGAAACCTATATTGCCTATATTAAAAGGTAAATGGAAGAATAATTTATCTTACTCTGGCTGCACACTCTAAAAAAATAATATAAAACAACCTTGATTGTTTGGAAACAAAAGTGGATCATTGTTTTCTCAGGGAGCTTTTATGTGCAAAATACATTTGATAATAGTGTGACTTCTTTTAAGCTATTATATTCTGTGATTGTCTGGGGAAATAGTTTGGGAGATAAAAACAGCAGAAATATTTAGAGAAAGGACATTAAAAAGGAAGAATAGCAGGCACAGTTGATTCTTTTTTGACATTCTTTTACAGTATAAAAATCATCAAATCCTTGGTCCATATCACAGGGATAATGCTGAAAAAATTCTAATCGCTTTATCATTATTCCCAGAAGTGTCCTGGAGCTCCAATTCTGAGGGCAGGGCTTTCTGTAAGCATCTAACATTAAGATATAACTGAGAGAAAAATTGGAGAAATGGTTTCTTCACATGAAGTATACTTCATAATAAAATTTTAATGTAATATTGACATTTCTGGTTTTTAACTCTGTTGGGCAGAATCTTGATGGAAAAGAAAATCACTTGTGACAGCTTCAGCATGAGTGTCTAATATCATGGCAATTTAACCCGGTTTTATCCTATATCAGAGGTATTTCATCAGAAAAGAACCAAAATGTCCTTCATGTTTTACAGAAGAAAGTCATTTCTCGTAACAGATAACGCTAACGTTGTCTTAAAAATGTTAGCTATTATTGAGTGAATAGTGTGGGAAATATGGGTGGTTTATTTTCAGAGGTTTTGGTAAATAATTTAATGTATGTATATATGTTTGTATGTATGTGTATACACACACTATTTTGGTCAGAGTATTGATTTATCTATCTGAACTGAATTGGTCTGCTTTGGTGAAACAGCTGAGAAGTTGAGCCAAATCATGACATTTGTGACCCGTGTGACATTTACAGTTGAACAGAGGACTCAGGCTCACTACTCAGAGTATGGTCCACAGACCACAGCTTCAGAATTCCCTTGGATCTATTAGAAATGCAAAATCCAGCCCCTCAGCCCCAGATCTACCGAATCAGCATCTGCATTATAACAAGATCTCTAGGAGATTAAAGCATTAACTACATAAGGGGATCTCAACTCTGACTCCCCATTAGAATCACTAAAGGTGATTTTCAAATATTTGATTCCCAAGTCTTACCCCAGACCAATTAAATCAGACTTTTTTAAGGACAGGACCAAGGCTTGGGTATTTCTAAATGCCCACCAAGTGATCCTAATGCCCTGCCAGATTTGAGAACGGTAGGTTACACAATGCCCAAACAATCAGTAAATCCAGTGTATTCTGAAAGGACAAAAAAGAAGAAGAAAGTCAAACCAATTACTTTGCATTTGGTACCACTCTATAAATGATTGATTTTTTTAAACTGTTAGTAAGTTTGCTTAGCTACTGTGTGAACACAGCGTGCTATGTCTCAACCTGCCCAGGAGTGTATTGTATTGTAAATCAAGAAGAGGAAGACTTTGCTATCTAAATTAATTAAAAGAAGATTTTAGGTTTGTTTTTCAACTTTACTTTCTTTTGCCAACCTTATTCACCAACCTGACAGGTCTAAATACTGAATCTCAGACACTGCATGTTTAAACCTCTGCACCTTTGGATTACCCATCCTTTTCTCCATGCACTCAATTCTCAGTTTTTACCTCAAACATTCCCTTATCACTGTAGCCCAAATGCATTTCCCCTTCCCTGAATTCCCACATTTCTCAGTACTTCTATCATTGCCTGTTTGATTTCTACATATAATCTCAAGCATTAGCAGTCTATTCCAATCTCTTATGCATGAATAGGAAAGGAAAACATAAATCAGAGCATAGTACATGTGGCAGTCATTATTATCCCATCTTACAGATGAGGAAACTGAGTCTCAGAGAGGCAAAGGGACAGGTTAATAAGTTTCAACACTAAGATATTTTTCCCAAGACTGTCTGACTCAGAGGACAGAGGAAGTTTGGTTTGCTTTTGTTTGTTAGTGTGTATGTGTTTTTAATAGATTATAGTACTTTAATTATAGTTCTGGGGCAGATTAAGAATATGAACACACTAAAACATACTGAAAGAATACTCATCCTTAAAATCAATGTCCACTCTGATCTTTGGAATGAACCCAGTGATTTTTCTCTTTTACACTAACTTGGTTTCTCTTGCCAGAAAATTATTGGAGCTTGAATGGGAAGGGGAGGTATTCTTTTTATGCTTCTTTCTTTAAAATTACTTTTTAATACACAAGTAGTAACTGAATAACTTTCTTGTGAAAAATTAGAACATTATAGATGTGGATAACATTCCTTGTCCAACACACACATCTTGCACTCTACTCAGTCAGATACCTTCCTTCCCTCCTCAGAAGTAATCATTTTATCTGTGCACACTCTTTAAGACATTTTTAATGTATTTAAACACATATATATGGTATATTATAAAACATTTTGATCATGGCAAATGCTGATATATTGATTGTTTTGTTGATAAAAACATATGACTCTTGGGAATTAAGAGTTTTATTTGTATGTCTAAAGTAGAAGACCTGGGAAGGATATATAATTCAGGGGTTGACAGAATCAAGATTCAAAATTATATCTCAACCCTGTGAATAACACCCTAAAGCTAGAAAGATAAAAATTTAGGTAGCATAAATATTAAAGCCCTGCACAAAGTACAAGTTACAAATGGAGAATTCTGATTTGATATTAGTTTATATGGAAAAAATTAGTGGTTTATCACAGACTCAAAATTTAATAAAAATTCTAACACTTTGAAAAGTCAGTAGTTCTTATCTCTAAAATAAGATTCCTTTTAAAATATCAGAATTACTCCAGAATATCTAATTTTAGAAGGAAAATACTAGACTGTGTAAAATGTGTTTAATATGGTAAACTAGTAATTTTAAAATGTGGGACTTATTTTGTGATTTATATTCTTCCTATTTTTTCTTCTTCATAAAAAGAAAAGCAAAAAAAAAACCACTGCCAAGTAAAAGAAAACTCTTGTGCTTCTCTCAGGTCAAATGCCCTAATGTTTACTACAGTACAAAACATTCATTAAGATTTCAGTGTGAAAAGGGCCTATGACGAAACATTGCAATAGTATTCCTTCCCAATATTGATGTCTTCTCGAGTAAGGATCTTGCCCTGTGGAATTAAATCTCACTCAATGTAAAGCTAATTATCTATTATGATAACATATTTTAGTGAAGAATATTCATACTCAACAGTCTTGGCCAGAATGTCTGGACCTGGGGACAGGGGAGTCAGGGACATTCTCTGCATGAGACGCGTGCGGACTAAATCTTGACCATTCTGTCTGATTTTTCTTTGGAACATGTCACAAAACAGATTCTCCAAACAGGAAAATTTAGAAGCTCTGAGTATCTGAAAAATCACTGATTATCTGAAAAGCTTTTCCTGTGTTTGTGGATATCTTCTTGTTGTGATTTTAGATATATCAGAACTGATTGTATAGGGTACAAGGAAGTATAGGTTCTAAGAGATAAATTGGTTTTCCTTTCCAAAGGAAGACAAATATTATATTCATTTATCATAACCTTGACTGATCGTAAGACATAGGTGACCATGAGTCTTGACCTCTTTTCATTTATTCTAAATTAATGTAACTTCATACATAAACATGCTAAGTATTTCAGAAAGTGGAACCCTGAAAGATAAGGAAGAATCTGAGTTAATGGAGCAAATATATCGATGTGTTTTTAAGAACTCCAAACCATGGCTTTATTTGAATTTATCTGTCTCTGCCCTGATGTCCACCATAGCCCATGAGAAGGAGAGTCAAGGTGTTAACTCTATTACTGACTTTATTCAGCAGCATCAGACCAGTAAAGGTGTTTATCTACTCGTGTGTGCTGCTCCAGGTAGAGTAGTAGCTCATTGTAATTCTCCCCTCCAGGTTCCCTTCCCTAAGGAAATATCTATATCTCAGATCTGTCTAATTAATCAGGATGTGAAGAATAGAAAATTGTGAGACATTCCCTATGCTCATCGTTGCTGGGCTTTAAAAAGCTCAATAAAGTTTCTATCTACATTTTTTTGTTTATACTGTGGAGTAAAATGGATCAAACAGGCAAAGAACTGTGGCAACAGAGATGGTGCCTTTGTGCAATAAAACACATACTGTGTATCAAAGAAATATTGTGCCACTTCTCTGAAGCTGACATTGGAATGACATTGTAATCCTGACCATCTGTCTTCCTCCTCTAGATGTTGATGAATGCACGGTAGTGAGTGGAGGCTGCCAACAGCGCTGTATTAACACTCTGGGCACTTTCCATTGTGCATGTGATACGGGGTACAGTCTCCATGCTGATGAACGCACCTGCCTAAGTGAGTAAACATTAGAACCAGCTTGAAGTCGTTTTCAGTGAAAATTGACCTGCCCACGTAGGGGCAGGAAGAAAAGGTTTTTCTATTGTAAAAACATCTATAGAAGCTGACAATTTTCAAGTACAATTCTATCTCTTAGAATTTAAAAAAGATATTTTGCTATTAAAAGACTAAAAGACAAAAAAGATGGGGAAGGAAATATAGAAATTAACATTCGCAAGCAAGGCTTGGATCCCCCCAAATGTGTGACTGTTCCGTAGGGTATCATTTCTGCCACATGCAGTAAAGTATAAATTTGTTAATTACTGCTTATATACAACAAGTTCAGCACAGACTCACAATAAAGAGAGGAGGCTGGGCTGTTACAATCACTAGCTACAATGTTCACTCATCTCAAACCAGACTCAGAAGTGGACTCATGATTATAACAGCAGAAATTATAACAGATTATATACTAAGGAGTTTAGGTTTCTCAAGAATAGTTAAAACTACACACATTAAATCTGAGGTTACTATACACTTATTGTGTATCAAAATGTTCTTAGATATCAGTTTTGGGTGGTAAGATTATTATTGTTAAGTCTTTGTATGTTTCTGAATTCTAAAAATTTCCTAAAATGAGTATGTACACAGGAAAAAAAAAACCAGAAAAACTTTAAAAATACTGTGTTTCCTGTATGATTTATAAATGTTCTTGTTTTTAATTTATTTTTTTAACGTCTTTATTGGAGTATAATTGCTTTACAGTGTTGTGTTAGTTTCTGCTGTGTAACAAAGTGAATCAGCTGTATGCATACGTATATCCCCATATCCCCTCCCTCTTGCGTCTCCCTCCCACCCTCCTTATCCCACCCCTCTAGGTGGTCGCAAAGCACTGAACTGATCTCCCTGAACTGTTCTTTTTTAACTGAAGTAATTTACGTAAAAGTGTTTTTTTTATTGAATGATGATCCTCAGATGGCATCAAGCACATTCTGATTTCACCTCCAGGTCCCTTTGAAAAATATCTGTTATACTGAAAGAATAGCACCTTATACAACACAATTTAATTGCTGGTTTAATTTATATAGGGTTTGTTAACTTGTCCATCTACTCAAAATTATTAGCATTTTATGAGTATTGTATAATTATGAAATTTGGAATAGAAATCAGCCAGTTTTGCTTAACTTCATAACATATACTCTCTCTTTTTCCTAACATAGGAAATGAGAGGAAGCCAGGTGAAACAGGTAAAGATGTCCTAGTCATAGATCTGATTTTGATAGAAGAAAATGGAGGTTTTGAGAGCAAAGAAAGGACTTTTCCAAAGTTGAGTGAAGATGCAGGTAGAAGCCATATCGTAGTATCAGGGAACTCAGTATCTACAGCAGGCACCAGTGGTGGGACAGCAGCACATGCATATTTTTGTAATCTCCCGAATATCCCCTTCTTTTTGCAAAATTACTGCTTGTTGCAACAGGAATCCCTTTCCCATCCGCATCTCCATCCCCAACCTGTAAAGACTTCAGCTGGTAATATCCTTAAACTACCACTCTAACTTCTCTCAGTCACAAAATATTTAGGGGCAGGATTACCTATACATGCAGATATGGTATTTATCGGTAAAGGTTGAGCTGGTGAATTTTTTTTTTAATTATTTATTTATTTATTTATTTATTTGGCTGTGTTGGGTCTTCGTTTCTGTGCGAGGGCTTCCTCTAGCTGCGGCAAGCGGGGGCCACTCTTCATCGCGGTGCGTGGGCCTCTCACTATCGTGGCCTCTCTTGTTGCGGAGCACAGGCTCCAGACGCGCAGGCTCAGTAGTTGTGGCTCACGGGCCTAGTTGCTCCGCAGCATGTGGGATCTTCCCAGACCAGGGCTCGAACCCGTGTCCCCTGCATTGGCAGGCAGATTCTCAACCACTGCGCCACCAGGGAAGCCCGAGCTGGTGAATTTTTGTGTCTGATATAAAAATATTTTGCAAAGTAATGAATTTTATATATCTATGGTATCTGGTCTTTGCGATAAGGCAAAATAAACACTCTAGTGACCAACTAAAATTATATCTTCAGGTATAATTAATTTTCTAAACTCTGGCAGTTATTAGCTATTTCTTAGTAAAATCATTAAGCTCTTTCCTTGTTCCTCACCACCATTGCTCTGGAATTTTCCAACTTTTGTTTCAATGACCTCAGGTCAAAGGTGGACTTGGATAAGAATATTATGGTTTATCATTTCTATTTCTATTCCTTAAAATCCATCCTGTACAGACACATGGACACTATGGCAATAGCATAGTTGCAGCTGCATAGGCTGATCCTCTCCTTGTACAGAATTTCAACATAGTGTACAAATTAAACATTAAGCTAAAGAGAAATATGGATTTCATGACTGCAGTCATTTTAAAGCTTTTAACCCCTTGGATGTCATTCCACAGAAGTACTGGACTCAAGAGTCCAGCAATTGACCTTTGTGGAAATTTTCACGCCTCTGTCACATGAATATACTGGTTCTGGTTTCAAAGAATGGTCCTAAGAACCTCAGTTGACACAATTACAGCAGTCTTGTTAAAATGAACTCAAGAAGAATTTAAGCATTTTGTATTTAAATACTAATAATGTGAGCTTGAGGATAAGAACTGTTTGTTTGCTTTGAAAGAAAGGGTGTACTGTAGAGAACTGAGTCTCACATTGGTTTGTATTTTGAGTAATATTGTAGCAAGGGTCAGATATTTTTAAAAACAGGACAATTAAATTAGCCCACTTTCCCTTTGGTATTTGTTACCTGGCAGGAAACTGAGAATGGTGGTTGATCTTACCAGGAAACTGTAGTAGACAGAAATTCTTCATGACCTGTGGCAGAGTCACAGAAGAGAAGATGGAGTTATGGAATTTTATGATTCCACTACTTTAGAGTCCTTGAAATTAGTTGCCTCCATTTCTTCCTTCCTCTCGACCTTCTTTCCCTTCCTTTGCTCCATTCTGCCCATCAGTCACAGGCCTAAGCTAGTGTGACTTTTTGAGTTAGAGCCGCTGGTACTTTTTGCACTTTCTCTTAGTCACAGCAGCAGTAAACTTCTTGTATCCCAAATCCTTACAGAGTTTAAGATGACTTCATTTCAAGAAAGGATCTCCTCTCTAAGGGCTGTGCACTTGTGGTGACATATGGCCAGCAGTTACTAGTCAACCTCCACCAGAATGATAAAGTTACACAAAGTGGTGTTAAGAGAGGGGGTCCATAATATCCAGCTATAGTGTACAGGCCACTTGGCTCCCCATAAAGTGCTGCCTGGATTGCTGATAAAATGTGATCCCAGTAAAACTGGGGATCATGGCCTCAGTGGCCCTCAGTTTGAGCCCCTGAATTTGTTTGCAAATTTTTGGAATGCATGTCACTTTACTGGTGGCAAGGGCCTATTACTTTCTTGAGCTTTTTAAAGGCGTCTATGACACTTCAAAATATCCCCCACATAATTTTGTCCTTATGATGGTGCTTCTTTAAAAGGTGTATACATGGGAGGATTTCATGATACTGTTATATCATGATACAGTCTCACGACACTGTCGTATAGTCTGAGGCTAAGCTGGTCAATGACTGCTTCTCCCTACACCTTCCTTTATAATGGGATTCTGGGCCAGAGGTCTGGGTCCTTGTCCTTGAGCAGCACAGTTACACCTGGTTGGTGAAGGGTCCAGACATAGCATGGGAAAGCAGTCAAAAATGAAATTTTGACCAGATTTGCTTTGCTATCAGTGGTCTCCATTAACACAGATATTACCAAGTAATACATATACTTTTAAATTTCCCTTTACTTGGAAACCAACAGCTTAAAAAAAATGGAAACTAGAGTTTAGCCATCATCAGAAAGACAGAAATATTCATACTAGCCCACCATTGACTCTCGTCCATGGGCTAGGAACACTGGCACGGTGGAATCCAAGTTGGTGCGTGGCCTTCAGCAAATCACTTAATCTCTCTACAGTCTCTACGGTCTGGTTTCCTCATGCGAAACTGCACAAAATGACCTTAAAGTTACTGCATCTCTAAGGTGTTATAATATTATGGGGTTCCCCAAATTACTAATTTGTTACGTATCATCTGCTAACCTGTATTTTTTAAAACTCCATTGGATTCTGTGGAATAATTATTTTGTAGAGCTCAGATTTTATTTGAAAAGTATATAAAGAGCTTAGACTTTAGAAAGTCTCACATAAAAACAGTGAGTGAGAATTTTATATCCAGTTTAATAAAAATGAGTGCATGACTTTAATGTTTTTAATGAAAACAATAACTACGCTTTGGTGCTTTTTTGAAAATACTGTTTTCTGTATCATAGAATCATATTTTGGAGGAATCCAGGGACTAATTCAGCCTAATCTACTTTAGAGATAAGAAGTCTGAGATCCAAAGAAATCAAGTAACTTTCACTCTGAACAAAAGAAGTTTTCAGGAAAATCTGGCTAATTTCACTTCTAATCAAATGCTTTAAAATAATTTCTGATAAATATTTTAAAAGACTAAGAAAAATCATAAAAGTACTGTGAAATGAAATTCTTACATTCTATTTTAGTAAATAGAGCTGAGGGTTAAAATAATGTATTTTCATAATAGCTATTGATGAAAGAAATCCACCTTATATTATCACCCTATAAGTGCAAATTTATCACTTCTCTCTTACATTTCTATCATATTCTCCAACAAACCTGGCTACTCTCAATTCTCCAAGTCAGCTATGCCCTTTTCCACTTCCACACCTTACCTTACTCAACCTGGACTTCTCTCTCACCAATACTCCACCTGTCAAAAGTCTACTTAACCATGTTCCATGTTCAATGTCGGTTGGCCTGTTAAACCTTCTCTGGTGACCCCAGACAAAAGCATTCCTTCTTTTTCTTCTAATACCATATGATTTAGTGTTGCCTTAATGACACATTATAACATATAGTTTTATATGTGTGCAATTGGGCTTCAGACCAAATGAAAGACACTAATGACCTTCTAATGATCAGCTTTCAGAGAAGTCTTTTCCATGCCTTTCTCAATGGCCTCTGACACTATTAACCACTCATTTTTCTAAATCTTCCTCTTGACTTCCTGACAGCACAATTTTCACCTTTGACTGCTGCCTCTCTGTACTTACATTCTTGTTACCCGGTTCTGACTTTGGATCATCTTCCTCTCTCCTTGCTATGGACTGAATTGTGTCCCCCAAATGCGCATGTTGAAGCCCCAGGTTCCAATGTGATGATATTTGGAGGTGGAGTCTTTGGGATATAATTAGGTTTAGATGAGCTCATGAGGGTGGAAGACCCTCATGATGGGTTTAGTGCCCGTGTAAGAAGAGAGAGCAGAGAGCTTGCTGTCTCCACCATACCAGGATCTAGCTGAAAGGTGGCCATCTGAAGCCAGGAAGAGAGCTCTCACCAGAAACCAAACCCTACTAGAACCTTGACCTTGGACTTTCCAGCCTCCAGAACTGTGAGAAAATAAATTGATAAGACCACCCAGACCAGAGTATTTTGTTACAGCAGCCCAAGCGGACTAATGCACTCATCTCTTCTTTATTCCCCCTTCTCTAGTCTATCTCCATTTTACTCTTCTACTTTTAGACAGAAGTCAATACCTATACAATATCCAGCAAGTATTAGTTAAATGTTAGCTATTATTATAACAGAATGTAAAAAGATGTAAGGACTTTATCCAGATGGATTTGCTTGTTGGGGAAAAACTCAAACTTGCAGTATTTCTAGCTTTGGGACTTCGGACAAAATACATTATCTTCTGATAGCTTTGAATTGAAGATTTTCTCATGTTGAGAGGCAGACTTTAGTAAATATGACTAAATATAAGTAATGATAATGTAGACTAAACTCCTTCTTTTGCCAGTGGCTATTTTTTAACAGCCAGGGGCTAGATACCAAAATAATTATATTACCCAAATTTTCTGTATTTAGCTGTGTAATTTGCATTGTAAGTAACTTGTAAGGTTTTAGCTATAATTTGATATGCCTCACAAAATCTTTGTCTTTCCGTTTTTTTCTTTTTTATAACAACCTTGTGAAACATGCTCAGCTCAAATCTCCGTTCATAATCATGTCCTTCCTCTGCTATATTTGTTGAAATTAGCCTTCCCAGAGGGACGAAATAATTAAATGATTGAAAGTTTTCATGCTTGCTTAGTTCTCTTACCTCTCTTTCATGCCTTCAGCACATAGGTTTATTAACATCTGTACTCACAAATAAACAAATGGAATCACTGGTGTCTGCACAGAGAAACCTCAGATAAACAACATTTTAATTATTTTCATCTTTAACACAAGAATTCTTTATTTCCACTTGCTGGAAGTGGTCAGGAACTGTTTTTGTTCAATGGTTCCTTTTTATTCTCACTAAATGAGGTTGGGGGGAAGGAAGAAGAAAGGTTACCTGGAAGCTGTAAACCGAAGATTTTTCTGTGTGATGAAGTGTGAAGCATAATAGAATCAGAGGTCATATTTTAATTCTAAGTAAACAGAAGTTAGGTGGCAAGAAGAGGGTAGATGTACAACCTGGAAGCTTGATTAAATACATATTCTTAGTAAAATTTTGAGCTTGAATAAATTTTCTTACATCAGATTTTTATGTTTCACATTTTAAGATAATGCTAAACTTAGAAAAAAAAGATTGAGAAAACTATTAGATGTGGTGGTCTTCACACAATGGATTCTTTTGTTTTTGATCTCAGTGTTCTGATCAGTGATGTCTAAGTTTTATTTGATAAAAGGAGTGGAAGATTCTTTCTAGGGAATGCAAAGAGATTGCCCTCAAATTAGAGACGAAAGAAGTTGAAGACTTTCATTGTAACTACCTTTCAATTAATTGCATTATTTATGAAGACAAATTAGAAGCATAATTCATTTCAGGTGACAGCTGATATCTTGACTAGGGCTATGTCAGGTTAAAAAACTTGTTTAGTTTGTCAGGTTGATGGCATCTCTCAGTCATTATCAAATTCATCGCCCTCGCAATATTAATCACTTTTGTGTGGTAGGTGATATATTTAATTCCTCAAAGTTGAATTTAAGGAATACTTCTCCTCTGCCGTCCTCGTTCCCTATCTGTGGCCTTGAAAAAAAATCATGAACTTCCCAAGTTTTTATCCATTTTGTTGATAATTAACCCAATTCAAACCCTATTTCCAAATCCAATGGATTTTAGGAATGCATTCAGAAATCTTTTTTTTCTACAGTTTTTCTACAGTCTTCAGACTTGAGGAGGTAAGACTGACAGTTTTAGATAGAGTCAGACTAAGGTCTGAATTCTACTGCATCGTATAAGAGTTGTGTGATCTTGGCCCAGTTTCTTAATCTCTGATCTTCAGAGTTCATATCACCTTTATCTCTTGCTCTGTCTCTCTAACTGTATCTATACCTAATATAACCAGGATAATAATTCACAAAAATCAATATTATACATTGTACAAGGCCACAAACCTTATAAAGAGGGATGTATTTAACACACTAGAATGGGGAATGGGGGAGACTGAGAGTGTATTCTGGGCTAAAAGTGAACAAATGAAACAAGAGTGGTCCTTCCAAGGACTGGGGAGTGATAAGAATTTTTCTTGAACTGAGCAGTGTGATAAACTTCACCTTCTGTATCCAACGTTAAAACAAAACAAAGTGATGAAATGTTAGCCCAGTGGTCTTCATCCTTGCCAGTTGCCTTTTCTTTTCTTCTTTCCCTCTATGTGGAAAGTAAATTCACAGGTCTTCCTTCAGAATAATCTCTAGGAATTTTTTCTAGCTATATTTGTAAAATATTTTTAAATGTAAGATTTTCAGAACATATATTGAACAAATAATAAAACCCTACTTTTAAGCACTAAATAATTTTGTTTTCTTACGTTTCCCAAATAATTTCATAGTGCATTACAGAATATACCCCCTGTATGAGATGAACAAAAATATGAAGAGATTAAAATAATACCTGGCACATAATCGAAGTTCAGTAAATGGTGGCTTGAATCAGTAATTTATAATTATTATGTATCTACCTTTATTATTTTCCCACAATCAGAGCACCTATTCAATGCACAAAGATACTGAGAATAGGAGATTCTGAATTGTATGCAACTAGAAATACAGGAACTTCTCTTTAAATTATTTGTTTATGAAAATAGAGAATGGGATTTAGGATTGTGAGAAAAATATTGATAATCTGAAAGCAGCATGTCTTGGGGAAAAAAGTCCCAATTTTTCAGGGTAACAATATTAACTTTACCACATAGCTACCCTGTATAAAAGGTGTGTGACTTTGAGCTGTCACTTAGCTGTTCAAAACTCCGTTTCTCCATATGTAGCGGGTAGTAAGGAAAAGTTACAGTGAAATCCTTAGTGCAGTGCCTGACACAGAGCGAGCAATCAATAAAAGTTAGCTCATAATATTAATATTAGTTCTATACTTGCAGTTGGCTGTAGGCATAGGACTAAATAAAATTACAGAGGGTCAGACACTATAGTTATAAACTGACTTTGGTGATCAGATGGGCAGCTTTGTTGCTAGCTTTTTAGCAAACACACATTCATTGATTCTTTTAACAACTCCCTGTTGCACTTTCTTTTTCTTTGCATTTTTAATGCTTTTGGAGCTTTAAAGCAATATTCACAACTATATTTTCACTGAATAGTAAAATATTCTCATTCCCATTTATCACTGGGTTGAAGATTTATATCTCCCTGTTTCCAAAAACACTGGAGGCAGCAAGCTTTAGGCAGCTTATGCATTTTCACGGGGTTCAAAGTGCAAAAAGACGTGAAACATAAAATAGTACTACCTCCATCTAGAAGCAGCAGAAGGATTAAATGCTTGCAAATACCAGATATGAGCATAAAACTTAAATCCAAATCTAGTATCCTAGTATAGTTTTCTAGCAGCTGACAAGAGCCACATGGTTTAAACCATGTTTGCATTTTCTAACAACAATAATCATAGAGACATTTTTTAAATTCAGTGACTTCAGAATCTACTACTGAATGCATGTCTTTCATTTTGCAGAGAAAACAGAAATTTTCAGTGAAGAGACCTCCCAACTTTGACTCCCATCTAGAACATTTGATACTAACTCTTAGCTCTGTCTGCTTTACTCTTCACTGAGAAGAAAAGTGCTCTGCTGTTATTTCAGGTTAATCCCATCCTGCCTTCCCCTGAGAACCTCAAAATGTTGGAGGTGGATGGAAGGAAAAGACTATATAAAAGAGGTTATGGAGTCATCACAGAAATGGAAGGGAACCCAGAGAAAGTTGTGTCCTACAACCCACAGAGGAGAGAATGTCAGGAAGGAGGGGTCATTACGTTCAAGATTTAAGTAAAAGGACTGAAAGGTGTTCCATGAAACTCTCCGTGGATAATGTATGGATAACCCTGGTAAAACTAGTTTTAGGGAGGAGTTTTATTTTAAGATAGAGAGAAAGAAGTTGATGATAGAGGAGAAAGAAGGACGTGTTAGGAGCAAGGTTCTCTATCTTTCAAGGAGTACTTTTCAATCATTCTGTTTAACATCTTGAAGGCAAAGACCTCTCCTTCCTTCCTTTCTCTTGTCCTTGGATTGTAGGACACAACTTTCTCTTGGTTCCCTTCCTTCTTTGTGATGACTCCCTAACCTTTTTCACATAGTCTTTCCCCTCTGCCCACCTCCAAAATTTTTTTGATCTTCAGAGTTCTTGTTTTGGCCCTTTCTCCACTCCCTCCTGAGTGATTGTTTCCACTTGCAAATCTTTACCTACTCCAGTTAGCTAGAAATGAATGATGTTCAAATCAACATTACTAAATCAGATGGCTCTCTTTGTTCTCTGGACCCAGAGATCTGGCCACTGCCTGAGGCCCTCTTTGAGGACGTCCTCCGGCCTTGCAAACTTACTGGACCTAAAATTAAATATATCTTCCTTCCTGCCCTCCACCCCCCCAACTTTCTTCTTCTCCTCTGAGTAGTAAGGACAGCTCAGGCCACCGATTTTCCAGGTCAGTCTAGTATATCTGGAGTCACTCATGACTCCTCCTTTCTCTGATTCCACATATCAAGCTCCCCAGCAAGACCAATGGGCAAGTTCTCCACAATATCCCCCAAAGAGCTGGCTCCACTGTGACTACTTGCATTCTGACCCTCATAATTTCTTACAGAAAGGTTTACTGTAATTGCCTCTTAACTGGTATCATCCTTCGTACTTGCCCCCTTCAACTGATTATCTAAACTACTGCCAGAGACACCTCTTGAAAATGTAACTTAAAAAATTATTTTACTATCCTTAAAACCTTTTATTGTCTCTATATAGCTTTTAGAATTAACTCAAAATTCTTACTAGGGCTTACAAGATGTTTCAGGGTCTGACTCTTTGTTACTTCTGCTTACCTGCTGTGTTTCTACTCTGTACTTCATGCTTCAGGCTCAGACACACTGAAAAGTTGCAGTTCCTTACGTGTACCAGAAGTTTCCACACTCCCACACCTTTGTCTTAGTGTTCCATCTGTCAGACACTCCCTGCTTCTGCACATGCTTCTTCCTGGATTTGAGTGCAAGTCAACACTTTCCCCTCTCTCCTCCTATGCTTTCCTCCCCGCCTCTCCTCACCTGACTTCTCCTGTCTTTCAAAGCAAAGGTTAGAATCACCTCCTCTGAGAAGACTTTCCAGATCTACTCCCATACTTATAATCCAAATTTGTCACCTGTTTTATAAGATTTATAGATCGTTTATAGATTTAGAGATTCTTTCAATGGTGGGACACAACATAAAGACACTCAGATAGATGAAAGGAAAAACCTTTGTTACTTACAGCTCCAAGTGAGAAAAGGGTACCACTCAGGGCTACACATTGGGTTACACCCAGGACAGGGTAACAAGCAAGCTGATAGGAGGTGGCTTATATATGGCAAGTGGGGTGGGGTTAGGCTAAACTCACAGTCTTCCTGGGGATTAGGTATTTTGAATAATTCCACAACCCCAAGGGAGAAGGGGGCATCCCTGGATGTTAGGTACCTGGGGACCTCTGGCAGTTGGGTGTGTGTGTATCTTAACTCTGGAATGTCTGATAAGGGAAGTAGTCAATAGTTGGGGTGGGAGCTTATTCTGTGAAGGGGAACTGAGGGTTTTGAGCCATGGCTTCAAAACCGAGTTAAAACAGCACTTGTGGAATATTACATCATACGCCACATAGAGCCAAGGGCATGTCTCTAATACAGCCTCTCACGATGGATTATAAAGTTTCTCTTCTTGTCTGTCTCCCCCACTAGGCTTTAATCTGTTTTGTGTCCTCAGGACCTAGCATGTAACTGAAATAAAGTGTTTACTTTTATTAAATGACCCTGTATTTGTTCAGGGTTTAAAATATAAAGATCCTTGTAATAAAGTATGCTTTGTTTAAAAGTAAGGGCATTTTCCCTTTCTTATGATCTGTTTCTCTTTATTAGACAAGAAGAATTATACAATACATGGCTTTGGCTCTTAGGAAACCCAGCACTACGTTGAAGGCTTAATTACATAGACTCTATTTAACCTATATTCCTAATTTAGCTTTCTCCACCCCACTTCATAACATGGTTTTGTTTTGCTGCAGTGGTTATTTTTTGTACCTTTCCCCCTCTTTTTAAACCATAGCTTTAGTGGTTCTATTATAGATATGTTTTAGATCGTACACAGCCTCAAATCATCTTTGGAAGTAGACGGAATATAAATGGAATAAAACTAACCAAATTCAAGCCTAGATTTATCGCCTGGCTTCTTTTAAAGCATCATAGACAGTATTTAAAACCCCAGATTTAGAAAAGATATGAACCTGTCATTCAGTGGGATGGTTTGCCTATTGGTACTCAGAAATCCCGGGTATCGTTGTCAGTGCCAGAGCATGTCAGGAGAACAAAGACTGACCTCCACACCACAAGGGTGGGAAGACTACCTAGGACTTTGTAGAGCCTAGAGCCTGATACTGAGCAACCAGTTCATAAAGGCAGGATATATGTATGATTATCAATGGGAGTCAAGGGCAAAGCCGTGGTAAGAATGCAGGCTGTCATTTCCAATCATCTTCTTGTCACAGGACAAGGAGTAAGACACAAAACCTAAGGGAAAGGTCTGGGGTCACTATTCGGAAGTCAGGCTGCATACTGAGTCCTCAGTAGATAAATACATATTCTGAGGATATGAGTTCTGAAGGCGGGTGGAGGTGCTATCTATAAGCACAGGACCAAAGCAGGGTTAAAGTTTGAGCCAAAGAAGGAGAGAGGCAGGAAAGGGGTTTGAACTCTGACACTGAAAGCTTTTCAGAGACCATCTCTTCAGTAGTCATAAGACAAGGATATAACCATCGACCTAACAATCAAAACCACATGACTCCTGCCCCTGCATGCTTGCTGGTTTGAGTGGATTAAGGCTACTGGGATGTGGAGCGTCCCCGGGGAAAGGCAAGTCTCCTCAAGGCTCTGTCCTCTGGGTTGACGTGTCATCCAGAAGCTCAGCAAGCATAGTCTATGTACTCTCCCTTCAGACACATTAATTCATCCAGAGATCAAATTCTAGAATCTAAGTAATTACAATTTGGAAGTAATTTTGGCTGTGTCCATTAGTAAAAATAATGACTATGATTTTAAAAATCTTATCTCTAATCCTCACAACAACCTTAAGAGGGAGATATTATTACTCTCATTTTAAAGATAATGAAACCAGGGTTCACAGAGGTTAATAGGACAGCTTTGGAATCACAGGCTTGGGTTTACAGCCCTGTAGATGACTGGTCTGAAATCAATAAGCACCATGGGGAAGTATGCTGAAATGTGCTTTATACTTTTTGAAGGGGAAAAAGGAGTTGGGTACATCTGCCATGTATCCTTTGCTAAGCTTCTCTCTTCCAGGCTATATGGTAAGGTAATTTAGTCTTATTTCATCCCATGCTTGGGAACTTAAGAAGATTCTCTGTGCTCCCGCTTGGAAATAAAAGTTGGCTCCTTCTGTAGACTCCCCCCCTGGTTGGTCTGGGCTGCGGTGGGCTGGCTTTCTGTCTGGGCAAGAATACCAGCCAGACTCTTAAGCTTTCACAACAGAATGTCAACCTTGTCTCCCCAGTGTCTGGTGTCTAAATCTTATGGCTCTCACTTCAATCGACAATGTAGAGATTCTGCACTACAGGCTTGTGTTAGAGTATTTGACTGTGAACTGAATGGGAGCCAGCATTCATCCAAATTTCCCTTAAGACATCTGATATACAGAGTGCATAGCAGAAAGATCACAAACCTTGGCACCAGAAAGCTCTATGTTAGAATCCCAGCTTTGCACCCACTAGCTGTGTGAACGTGGGCCTGTTGTTAAATGATAACAATGGCTAATATTTATGGAGTGTGTGTTATCAATTGGGGCACAGTGTTAATCTTATATTCACTGTTTCATTTACGCTTCATAAAACCCTGAGAGGTGGGTGCTCTTGTTATCACTCTTTTAGCAATGTGAAAAATGAGACTTAGAAAGTTTAAGCAACTTGAGGAAGAACACTCAGCATGTAAGTGGTAGATATGGACTATGCCTTTTGGGCATAGCTGATCAATTGAATCCAGTTACGTTAAAACAAACAAGCGCATCTGTTCAAAAAAGGTGTTTGGATGTTTGGACTCTATTGTTAAAGCATTTTAAGGAAGGAAAAGACACCAGTTAAAATCTAAAGGGCTCACAATGCAGTGCAGTGTGGAAAATGGGTTAGCCACATGTAAATCAAGGAGAACCAGTAGGGATTATTGCCTTCTGGTTAGACTGGTGAGAGATTCTAGCACTTTGGACTGTCAGAGTTAAGACACCAGGAAGCTGCAGGGTTTTTTTCCTATGTATATTCAACCATATGAATTTTTTAAAAAATCTATCGAGACAAAAAACAAATTATTCTGGTGACTCTTTTTTTAAGATACTTTTTTTTTTTTTATAAGTTTATTTATTTTGGCTGTGTTGGGTCTTCGTTTCTGTGCGAGGGCTTTCTCTAGTTGCGGCAAGCGGGGGCCACTCTTCATCGCGGTGCGCGGGCCTCTCACCATCGCGGCCTCTCTCGTTGCGGAGCACAGGCTCCAGACGCGCAGGCTCAGTAACTGTGGCTCACGGGCCCAGTTGCTCCGCGGCATGTGGGATCTTCCCAGACCAGGGCTCGAACCCGTGTCCCCTGCATTAGCAGGCAGATTCTCAACCACTGCACCAACAGGGAAGCCCCAAGATGCTTTTTAATTTTTATTTTGTATTGAAGTATAGTTGATTTACAGGGTTGCGTTAGTTTAGGTGTACAGCAAAGGGATTTAGTTATACCTATACCTATATCTATTCTTTTTCAGATTCTTTTCCCTAATAATGTAGGTTATTACAGAGTATTAGCCACATGAATTTTGTTTTACAAAAAAATAGTATCATATAGACCATATACAACTTTGTAGTTTGAGTTTTCACAGTTTTAAAATTAGTTTTATCAAAATCAGTGTAATCATTTGTATTATATACATTCTAAGAACACAGGATGTGCTTCAAACTCTAAAATTTTGCTGTATTATTTAATAACAACCTAATGGTTTGCAACAAAGTGAAAAGAAAGGTGTTCCAAGACTTATTCTTGTCTGACATTGTTTAAATTTTGATTTGAAGGTTTTATATTGTATGGTTTCATATTTACTAGAAGCCTTCATCATCCTACCACCATCTCTACCAAATGAGATTCACAGATTATAAACCAATAGCAAGAAGAGTGCCTTTGCCTGTTCTACTTTGCCATAATCTCAGTGCCCACATTCATTTATTTTAGAAGTGAATATAGTATATGGCTCAAACTTTTAGTAATTGCAGTAGAATGGTTGGATTGATTTTCTGCCTCTAACATTTTCTCTCTCATATGTTGGTAAAAATATTTACGATTTCAACATTTCTTCTGAATACAAGGGAAAAGAATGCAAATTTATTATTATATCAAACCAATTAATTAGTACTCTTTTGTCTAGGGAGAATGCTCTGATTCCTACAACTCACATTTTTAAAATTCTTTAAGTCTGAGAACAGTCTAATTTCAACCTGGCCTTATTTCCAAAAGAAAATGATTTAACAATCTTCTGTATTTCTCATTATAACTTTTATGCGACCCTGTGGTATAAGAACTATACTGTTTCATCTCTTAGTATTTCCACGAGACTAGTGATGGTTTCGCTAAGTGCCATATCACATACATATCAGAACAATGGATTAAAACTAGAAAGAAAAAATTGTGTGTTAGTCTCTGCAGCCCCACTCTGAATGTCGAAACAGACTGTCCTGCTTTGTCACACAGTTGATTAAACCCATGGTACAAGGAATTTAAACTTGTATGGAATCATCGAAATAGAAAATGTAAGATGTGGAAGAATAGCCTTCCTTCATTCCAATGACTGACATATTTGCTAACCCTTCTCCTTGTAGAATGCATAAATTAATAAGTGCAGAATCTCAAATTCAGTAGGATACATCCTACATTGGAAGCAAAAATTATGAGATCAAGAATAATTGATATTCCATGTGACCCATTAAAACAGGTCTCATTTAATGCAATACGGCTTAAAATTGTATCTCTTTCAAGTAGGCTAACCTGAATATAGGCACCCTTTTTTGCACTTTACAGCAAAACTGAGCAATTCCCTCAACCATCCCGATCAGAGGACCTTTAACTGAGAGCACATGTTTAATGATGCCTGGAATAGCTATTGATTAAACACTGACAATGTTCAGAGGAATTGAGAATCAAAAAGCCTCCCCATGGCCAGCTCTGCCAGGCTCACTTCTTAATAGATGGCAAAGGAGGATTCTAAATGAGATCCGCTGCCCTGCTCATCCTCAGAACTCCACAGGCAGTGGGATTAATTTCTGCTTCGCAGTCCTTTGGAACTACCATGTCTGAAATGTCCAAAATGAATACAGATGTCCCTCCTTTTTTTATTTCCTTGTTCCTCCTTTTCGAGGAAAAAAAAGTTCTCATAAGAATTGAATGCATAGAATCATATTGCTTTAAATGTGGAATGAATGAAAATTCACCATTAATTAATACATAAAGAATAGGACAAATCCTGGGATGATAATTCAGGCCGAATAATTCCCCTAATCAAGCAAGCAAACAACAACAAAAAGGTTAAAAGAAAATAAAGAATAAGAGTAAATAAAAAGGAAAAAAAGGATTTGAAGCCAGAACTAATAGTCACACTGCCATTGCTCTGTTGAGTTGGTTAGTATCCAGAGGCTTAGATATTTTTAGGATATTCTTTTGTCTGGGTGGGAGATTGTGACCCAGAACTGTGAAGTAAGGCTGTTTCTACACTTAAAAAAACATGATTTTCAATGGTGGAACCACCCAACTGTTTTACCTTCAACAAACATTGATGGAACACCTAGGGGGTGTCAGGCACATTGCTTGATGCTTTCCCTTTTAAAGTTATTTAATCCCCCCTACGATCCTGTGAAATAACTCATTATAATCATTTTAAAGATGTGAAAACTGAAGCTTGGAGGAATTAAATAAATCTCCTGTTATCAAACAATCAGTAAATAGGCACGACTAAAGTCACACTGCTAGAAATGGTCAGAGCAAGGATTAAAAACCGGATATTTTGAATAATATTCTATCGAGCTAAATACCATATAATACTATCCTTAGTTTAATAATGCACGTTTAATGAAAGGTTCTGTGGGAAGCTCAGATTTTTTTTTTTTTTTATTGTAGTTTGTTCTTTTGCTCCTTTTTTTTCTGATTTCCTAAGGATTACATCCTTAGGGTAAAACATTTTTGGAAGGACAAACAAGTATAAATAGGGAGAGAATAAAAGAATCACAACCTCACCACTTGAAAACAGCTGTTGTTATTTGGACTTTTTTCATTTCAGTTTTTTCTCTTCATAATTGAGACCATGTTACCTTTTGTTATCTATTCACATAACAGCATACATATTATACACACTCCCACACACACACATACACACCTTCAATAGACAGTAAGCTAAAACTATTTGTAAGGCTGACTTATTGTGGCAAATACCTTTTGATATTTATATAAACACACACATTATGGGATCTTTTTTCTCTTCTTAAGAATGCCGACATTAATATTTATTTGCATATACTGTCTAGATATTTTTATTGTTTTCTAGGCAATATTTCAAGCAGGAGGATTAAAGAAGTTAAAAGAAAGCATATTTAAAAATTTTTTTAAAAACTATTGTCAAAATGTTTTCAAATTTTTCATATGATTTATTGATCCATTACCATTATATGATAGTTCCTGTCTTATTTTTACTGGCATCAAATTTTATTCTCCCTTTCAGTGTTTACTAATTTGATAAGTAAAACCACTCACACCCTTTTACTTCTTTCTTTAAGTTCAGATTCTAAAAGTATATGTGTCATTTGTATTTCCTTTTATGAGTTTGCTGCTGAGGTACTTTTTCTAAATTTTAATTGTGAATTTTGTCCTTAAGAAATATAGATATAGATGTAGATATAGATATAGATATATGTACACACACATATATATTGCTTTCTAAAGCAAGTATAATCATTGTCATACTTGTTACAAATATGTTATCATAATTTTTCTGAGCATAAAAGCAATATGTGTGTATCACAATTTAGAATATATATATGAAAAAAGTGGAAAAGAGTAAAAAATCAATACCATCACTCAGAATTAATCATTGTCAATATTTTTGTTAAACTGGTGGAAATTTGGATACTGAGGCCTGGAAAGATAATTGGGGCAGAACTAGAGACAAATCTAAAAGAGGTTCCTTGTATTTCCAGCACTTTTGCTGTCTATCTATGTATCTATATATCTATCTATCGTCTATATCATCTATCTAGTTATCTATTATCAATCATCTAAGTGGTTTTAAGAGCTTTTGAACTAGGACTGTCTGTCCTCCTTTCTCAGAAGATGAGATTGTGTCTTAATTCGTTGAATTGTAACATAATGGAAAGTCAGGACTCCAAGGGAAAGACTCATCAAAGGGCTCCAGCTCTCTGTATTCCCTAATTCTAACAATACCACCCTTCATCGGACCTAACATAGCTGCTACGTGACAGTGGGATTCTTCTCAGGGCCCTGGAGCTAGTGCAGAAGAAACTCTTTGCAGAGGGGCTGCTAAACACTGAGGTTTTCTAGCAGGGACAACCAAGCAACTATTCACAGAAAAACTTCTGACCTTTAACATGGTTTTATTCAAGACAACAAATTAAGGGCCTGTGGCCACATTAATTCAATATATATTTAAAGTTTGGGACATTAGTGGATATTCATTTCCATGATATTATGTAAAAACTCATAATTTTAACAGCCTAAAAGCATTGATCTTAAAGAGGAAATTTTGAAGAGACAATTAGACAAGCATGATTATCAGTCTTCAAAAAGGACCATTAAGATGATGCAGAATTCGCTATCTTTAACTGTAGATTTGGAAAGCAGTTTCTTAAGAGAGGTATGTAAGCCTTGAGGAGACAATGTCCTTAGTCTGCTAATTTCAGCTTTTGCCCACAAGGCAGAAAAATGACAAAGTGGAAGAGTGTTGAATGGGAGTTAACATACACTCCTTTTTCTTTCCCAACAGAAATGAAATCATTCTTTATATAACTTTCAGCAACTCTTTTTAAAATGTAATATGTACCCTCTTCCATGCTATTATATATTTGACAAAATCATTTAATGATTGCTATTCCTTTTTTATGCTAAAGAATCTCTTTAATGGTTTACCTGTTTGTGGACTTTTTTGTGTTCTCTCTCTCTGCTGCTGTAGTGAACAAAGTCACTGATGAGCACATTTATAGCCAAATCTTTGACTATCTCCAGAATTATTTCCTTAGACTGAATCAAGCTACATAGAATGACGACCTCAGAAATGATGTTTATTGTCAACTCGTCCTCCAGAAAATAACAATTTAAATTTCTATCAGCAGTATTTTAGGAAAACCTGCCCTTTTTCATTATGCCCAAATAAGACATATACAATATCTTTTATTTTATCACGTTTCCCAACAGGATAGGTGTCATTGATTGTGTTCCCTAAAAAAGAGACTTCAAGATTTTTGTGCAAAAGATTTACTGGGAACAACACAAGTGAAGGGTTAGGGAAGCAGGATAAGGCAGAGAGAGAAATTGAAGTGCAATGCAATTTCAACAAGGGTTCTGCCGACCCTTACAGAGAATTTGAGAGCTGGGGTGTCCCTTCAAAATTGTGCAGGCTTGAGGCAAGGGGATTGGGACTTGATACCCTTGTAACAACCTGCAGGCTGCCCTGGGAGGAGCATGACCTTGAATGAGGAGTTTCTCTTCAGCTGAGGGCAGCTCTTCTAGAGAAGGACTTGGCTGTGAGCTACGTGCTGCCAACATGCCCAGCAGTTGAGGAATGAGTGTGGTTCAACTGGGTGGTGTTGCCAGAGCTGCTACTGCAGACCATGCCTTGTGCCACTCAGATCTACTTGCTTTTGTAA
The DNA here is from genome assembly GCF_028021215.1 of Eschrichtius robustus. Lineage (NCBI taxonomy): Eukaryota > Metazoa > Chordata > Mammalia > Artiodactyla > Eschrichtiidae > Eschrichtius > Eschrichtius robustus. The sequence continues at coordinate 48,940,299 of NC_090829.1, forward strand.
TTGCTTGCTTGCTAATTAGTGGGAACCGCTCCTCCAGTTTGCTTTCTTTTCCAGGAAAATTTGCAAGAGTAAGGTTAGTGAAATGAACTACAATCCCTGCCACTGCAGCTGGTCTTGAAGCTGAAACTGATGCTCAACATCCTTTTTCTCATTACAGTTCTAGATTTTTCTCACCCTCCTTCCATTACCAAGTATCGTAGGTAGAGCTCTCTGGGAAACAGACTCTGAGATGTGCATACAGGACACTTATTGAAGAGAGCTCTTGGGCACAACACATGTGAGAGGTGAGGGACGCAGAACTGAGTTAGGTGGATGAATGAATTGAGATGCAGTGCAACCAGCCTCAGGCAATTCTGTAGAAATGTCAGAGCTAGAATAGCTTTTCAGATTGGCCCTATCTTGGCACAAGGCGGCAGGACTTTGTACTCTAGAATTGGGCCAGTCATTAGATGAAGGCTGCTAGAGTACAGCATGTGACCTTGGGCAAGGTGTCTCTCTTCAGCTAATGACACTTCTGGAGATGGACTCAGCCAAAATCTGTCAGTTGCCAACACCCCTAGCAGCTGAAGTAATGAGCATTTCAGTCCCAAAATGGAATCTGGGCAACACGCTGTGGTATCCGTTATAGTAGTTTAAAATGGCATCTCATTATTAATGTAATTTGTATTATTTGATATGTATTAACACATGCATTTTTTTTTGAATTGCTTGCTTATTTCTTCCATTTTCCTATGTAGGTAATATATCATTGATTTGGGTTTTTTGGTCACATATGTTACAAATATTTTGTTTTTCAATTTTTCAATTATTGTTTTTCAGTATATTCATGTTTAAATTTTGTTTAGCACAATATAGTTATATGTTTTCCTTTTGTGTTTCTTTCTTCCATTTGAGTTTTAAGAGCCTTTTATCCAGCTTATAAATAAATACAGATAATTTTATCTAGTAATTTCATAGTTTTATTTTGTTAAATGTTTAATCCATTTAGAATTTATTGTGGTATATGGTGTAAGGCAAGGACTTAAATTATGTGTGTTTTCCAGATAGTTCAACAATTATTCCAGCACCATTTATGAGTGGTCCTTCTCATGTTCAATGATTTTCGGCTTTCTTGGTAATATATTAAGTATATTAAGTTCCTTTATAAACCAAGTTTTGTCTATCAGATATTATTTTGCATCATATCAATCAACCTGTTTATACTAATGTCAGAAACATATTGTCCAAATTATTACAGTTTTATACTATGGCTAATTACTCAGTTGAGCTAACCCACCAGAGGGAACAAGTTATTGACACAAGAGTAGATGATTATGGTCATCTTAGATACTGAAATTTTTACATTTTTTCACTTATATGGACACATCTATATTTCCTCACTTCTGACCATCGGTCTATGCATTTTTCCATTTGACAAATATTTAAATGCATTTTGAAAATGTCACACTCTTGTCTTCTCCTCCTTTTTCCCCTCTTCTTTTCCCTTACAGTCAATTTTCGAAAACTATTAGTTAGTTGCATGTTTCTTTTTAAATTTCCTGCATTTTCTGTTTCAGGCCTGAGCATATGATACAAAATAAATATTTATCAAGTGTTAAATGAATAAGATGATCATTCATTTTCTGCGTCAGCTTGGCTCTTGATTTCTCTATACTACAAATCATGTGTAGAATACTTTAACAATGTGGGAGGAAAATATTAAAAAAAGTTACGTTGAAATACACTGAAATAACATATAGATATGTACTTTTCTGTCCTTTGTTTGTTTGTTTGTTTGTTTCTAAAAAGATGTCATTCATGAAACTTTGAATATTTAAGCTAGGTTTACTTTCAGGGAAGTTATAGAGACTAAATTTGAAGGCCTCCAAACATGATTGAAAATTTTGGAATTCATAGGATGGCAAAGCTAGATGATGATTGCTTTTGTTCATTTGTTTTTATTCATTTGAGTGAAGGACTGGCTACATAATATGCAGGGATGAGTACAAAACTAAAAAGGTGGGCTACCTTGTTCAAAAAGTATTAAGAATTTCAAGATGGTGATGGCCAAGCATTCAGGCAAGGGTGAAGTATGGGGCCCTTTTGAAGCAACATAGGCTTAACACCCACAAAGATGGCCCATGACTGAATATAACCCACATATTGTTCTAAGCAGTGGGATTATAGTGGGGAGGAAACTGACACCGTTACTGCCTTTGTGGAACTCAGATTCAGTGTAGATGAAAGCAGAAGAGTGTTAATTTATTTCTTTGAGTAGTTCTCTAGTATCTTCTCTAATTCAGAATTGGTTTTAGAAAATTGACTACTTTACACTCATTCCCAATCCCCAACATAGTTTTTCAACTGCCCGGTCCTTGGATATAATTTTGCAGAATTTGGTAAATGACCACTGTGTGCAAGACACCCTACTATGAGCTAGGTGAAGATAAAATAAAATTAGAAGCTTATTTTTATCATTAAAACTTTCACTCCCAATAAAGCAGTATACTGGCCCTTTGTAGAGGGTTTTTTCATATCTACAGTGGGTATATATGTACTATGAATTGTAGCAGCAGCTGGAAATTTTCTTCTCATTACTCTGACTCCCTGAAAGGATATTGTCCTCCAAATGTGAGAAGTTCTGTCACTAAGGAAGAAATACATCTTATTAGAATGAGAATGTTGTAGATAATGATTGTGTGGTTTCTCTTGAGTTTGGGGCTAATTTATGTATGATGGTTTTCTTCAGAGGAGGGGGGTCATATCAAAATATATTAGCCAAAGGACCTCAGGAGTAGGTAGGAAATAGACAGAAATAGATTTTCTTTAGCAATTGATTCCTCAGCATGCTATTTATGCCCAAACAAGCACAGGATTTTTTGACATCTGTTTTACTTTGTTTCTTGCCTCTTCCAGCATTCAAGCTGTCAGCTCTTGCTCTGTTAACAATGGGCGCTATGAGCCATAGTGTATTCAGATCACTGATGAACACTACCGGCCTTGGAGCCTTTCACACCACCAGCTACAATGAGACGGCAGACACTGTGAGAGGAAGTCACAGTGAACACATATTACCTGCTGCAAAGGAACAACGTCTTGAGAGCAATAAAACTTCTTCCAGCTTTATGTACCATTTTGCAAGGCTGTGTGTTTGAAACAATCATTTTTTCCCCTGCAATCTACTTCACACGTTGCTTTCCATAAACAGCTGTTGCCTTAATTCTTTCTGGAACCATTTGTGGCCTTAGGTTCACATTCACTGAGTTTTAAGGCAGGGCAGCCAGCTATAGCAATATGATTCACGGTGATGAAATGTGACGATTCAAGAATTTAAGGTGATATTAAGTATCCCATTGAGTTTATAAGAATCGCAAACAAAGATTTCTGGAAAATGTGGAAATGCACAGACTAAGCAGGATGGGTGAGGGTTTTTATTCTCCACTGTGTATTTTGTTACTAGTACATCAAGAAGAAATGGTCTGCAGACCCAAAAGAGAAAGCTATGTCTATTCACAATAATGTTTTTGATAAAAAGCAAGTCTTCTCTCTTTTATTTTTATTTAATTAATTAAAATTCTCTGAAAAGTCTCCACTTGCTAACTTCAATTCATTCAGTAGCGGTGTTAAGGGGAGGCTTTAGCCTTCCTCCCATAATTTTTATCCATTTCCCAGTTGTACCCCAAAATGATAAGTATTTTTTAATATGGGCAATATATTTTTCTCAGTCCTACGTAAGATGTAAATAAACCATCCTTTAATTTTTTGATATTTTTATTAATCTCTAGCATAAAATCTAAATATAAACGGTGTGCTTGCTTTTATGAAAATGCAGCTTCAGGACTGCATTCTCTTCCAAACAGGGCATTTTTCCCCTAAGATCTTTCGGTATCGAAATTCTGGAATCATTGCTTTTTCCCTAGATGGTTCCAACTTTTTTTTTTCCAAATTAGGTCTTTGGGGGTTTTTCTTTTCCTAACTATCCCAATGTTTTCTCCCCTTCTAGTCTCCTAGTCAACATTATCTCCAACCTGGCAACCAAGCTCTCCTTACTAACCTCCCTTGGGATTTAGTGTTGTATCGCTGCTCCTCCGTCCCCAAGCCTTCTCACTGTCAGAGATATGAGCTCCCTTCGGTCTACACTTCCTAGGGGTTCCTTAATTAGAGATCTTTCTCAGACCACTTGAAGTTATGCAAAAGAATGACAGCTTTTCATGAACCCTAGAATTTACTCTCCTAAGCAAAAGACTAGAGGGCAATTGGGATCAAGTTTACAACACTGCAAGGCGGGTAGGGTAAGGCAGAGACCCCCATTATACACTGAAAGCAAAAATGCCCTACCTATTTTAACACCACTGACAAACAGTGATCTTTGTAACTGAAATTATGCATATTTTATCTGAGCAACTATATACATTTTGAGTTGTGAGTTATTCTGCTGCAGTCATTCTGTGTAACCAAAGGAAAGCAACAGAGGCCATTTTGCTGGGCATCAACAGAGGTGGGTGTGAATTTACAAGTGCAAGTTCATAGTCTAAATGGTGGCTAATGTTCCAACACCTATAAAATCAACAGTTTGCCTGCCATAAATAAGTAACAACTGGCAATTTTGGATAGAAGTAGGAAGAAGAAAATGAACATATTAAGGTTTCTTGCTTTTAGAATTATGTGGGTGAACTAAAACTTGATATATTATATAGTGGAGACAAACTTCCCAAGACCGTGGTTTTGTTATACTTGGGATAAAATCAGGATACAGAGGCATTTTCTTCTAGTATCCTGGTACACTTAGTAGGAAATTCCAGTAGTCCCCCAAAAATCTGCCTTCCAGCAACTACTGACATTAGCAAATACTGTGCATAATTAAGTTCTTTGTTGACATAAGCAGATTCTCTGCCTACAGTCAGCTAATCCTAATCCAACAAAAGATGGGAAGACTTTATTTGTTCAACAGACATTGATGGATCACTTCCCTTCTGTTTGGCAGTTTGCATGAGAGTGATTTTTCTGCCCCTAGGAAGGTGATTATAAATTTGATTGAAAGGCTAGTTCAGCTGTAAACTGAAGTTTGGTAGCAGCACCTCTTTTCCTCGAGGTAGCTCATGGAATACTGAATAACACAGGACAGGGAAGTGGGGCCCTTTTCCAACCACTGACTTAGACTGTCTCAGCATAGTTTAATTACTTTATTTCAAGTTAATGTTTGGGACTTTGCTGTCACACATATTTTTTCTATCAAAAGCTATTGGGATTACTTAAATCATATTCACTTATGTTTCCAGTTATGAAGTCACGTGGTTGGAATTTCATTGATTTAATCACATTGATTTGTACCATTTTTAACAAAAGCTCGAAATCATGCAACTGTGCCAAAGGAGTTGACTTTAGAAAAATGTAAAGACCTATGGGGTGATTCATGGTTCACCTATATTTTTATCCAGAACCCACAAATAATCATGTGGCAGTCGGAAGGACATTTGCAGTGCTCACAGACACAGGGCTGTGATTTTGCTGACAACGTGTCACTGTCCAAGGCAGTAAAGAGAAAGCAACAGGAATGTGACATGTATATACGTATATATATGTATATATATATATGTGTGTGTGTGTATATATATGTGTGTGCATATATATATATACACACATACATATACATATATATGTTATGACATCTTAGATACCAGCAGTGATTTTTACCAAATAATTTGGCATCACAAAAGGAGTACCGAAAAAAATCAAGGTTAAAAGTGCATAAGGGAAACCAACACTAAAGGTGTAGAGCCACCATTTGGAATGATTGAAGATCCTTCCACTCTTGTATCCCACTGCCGTTTACCACGGGGGTGGATTTGCTCAGACCTTGAAATGACACCTAAAACTGAACTGAAAATAAAAATAATCCCCAAGAAAGCATAAAGAGGGCCTGAATTTAATCAGGGCCTTACATATTTAACTCAAGGTAAAATCACTCTATTTCCAGATCACTAGAAACAATTATTTTCTACTTCAGAGGTAGTGATCTTGATGTTGAAATTGCACCTTTTGTGTTTTCAGCAGACATTGACTTTTTGGTCCTACTGTCATCAACCTCAAATTCTATTAATTTATATTGAAAACACTGAGTCCTCCTCCACACCTCTCCTCTCCCTGTGGTCTTTTTGGTGTCATTAGCATCTCTTGCCTCAAGAACTACTGACATACTAAAACCAGCAGCTTCTACTGAGGTCCTCTTAACTTTGTCACGGATCAGTATATGTCATGCAATTTATTTTATTTTTATTGCTTTACACTTTCTATTATAAAAGCAATACAAATTAATTAAAGGAAATCTAAAAAAAAAAGGATAATAAAATAACACAAAAGAAAAATAGTAGAAACTGCCCATTCCGTGATAGAGAAGTAACAATTTTTATGTATTGGTGTATATATTCTCAAGTATTTTATTTGTATAAGTAAATGACATAACATTATACTGTACCTTCCATTATACAATTTGCCTTATTAAAATATTTTAAAACATTATTTAGTGTAATAAATTTAATTACAAAAATTTAACTAAAATTTAATTTTTCCATATGATGTTTGATGACTGTACTATAATAATAGCTTATATTTACTTAGAATTACCTTTGGGTCAGACACCACTGAAAAGTTCATTTATATGCATTGTCTCATTTAAATTCACAGCAACTGTATGAAGTAGGCACTGTTACCATCCCCACTGTACAAAAGAGGAAATAAAACACAGTAGAAGTTGGGTAATTGGCCCAAGATTTCGTAGCGTGAAAGTGACAGAAACAGGATTTGAACCCAGGAACTGGAACTCTGGAACCCAAAATTTTTCCAGCTGACTGTACTATGCATAACATACCATTGTTTTTATAACTGCAGTCCAATATCCTGATGTAGGATAATTAGATTTGCACATTTTAATTATTTTAAAGAAAATTGCAGTAAATATTCTTATAGATAAATCTTTGCTCCCAATATGATAATTTCCTTAAGATAAATTCCAGTGGTTAAAATTGTTAGGGTTCAGAGGTTATCTGCACAATTCATGACATCAAATTTTTATGCAAACTTAAATCTTAGGGCACCTCAGCCTTACACACATAGACTGAAAACTGGAAGCAACAGAACACTAAATTCAAATCCTGTTTTGATTTCTAGAAAATCACATCACCACTGTGTATCTTGCGGGAAACAAGCCTAATAATTCTGTTCTGACCTTACGAAATATTTTGGAAGTCTAAAAGATGATTTGTATAAATTCACATTTGACAGAATCTTTAAGACTCAGGTGCCTTGCATATATAATAGGCTTTCAGTAAGGGTTGATGACTGATTAGTCCAGATCTGCAAAGTGTCCTGTGTTTCCTATTTTAGTGATATTTGACCTAAGGGAATGTTTGCCTGAATCCTTTGAATTACAGAGATCATCTAGAAGCTGAATAAATGATTATTGGAGCATTGAGGTTAAACGGTTTTCGTTGACCTATTGTACCTTTTGCAAATACATCAAGGAATTATATCTACCATTGCTTTCATAGAAGTTTCAAGTGTGTCTGTTTTCAATATTGGTATGTCTAGAAATGCCTTTATACATGGAAATTATTGATGACAGTTATTAAGCTATAGTAACACTTTGGAAATGATTTGAAATTTTTGTATTTTAACATTTTCCGAACCAAAAATTAAAATGAAAGGTCTGGTATCTGTAAATATACTTGAACATTTGACTTTCCTTGAAAAATGTAGTATCCCAATTTGTAAATCAGTATTCCAGCATTCCTCCTGCATCATTAAGAGGAAAACTCTTGTGAAATAATTTCCAGCTTTAGGAAAAGCTAAGCAATGAAGACCCATTTTCATTGTTCTTATCACTTTTGAAATGATCCTTTATTATTGAATTCTCTTCAATCACTCCTGCACATGTCTTACCTCAATCACCCACCCAACAAGTGCCCCCATTAAAAAAATTGCTCACAACTCTGGGGATGTTTTCCCTAGCCAGCACTCCAACTCGGTCCTTGGGGTTGGTGCTACACACATACTCAGTTTCAAATAACTGATCCCCAATTGCCACTGCTGCCATAGCTCTCAACTTCCTGCATTCCTATACTTACGCATTGTGGATTAGATTCCAATTTCTCAAACCTATTTTTTTCTCACTGGTAACATCTTGTTATTAAAGAAGCAGTATGACCTAGTGGTATAAAGGACTATGGGATCAGATAGATCTGGGTTGGAATCCCAGCTCCCTCATTCACTGTGAAGATGCACTGTTAATTTAAACTCATTAGTATTTCCTCATCTGTGATTTGGGCATAATAATCATACATATGCCATAAGATTGTGAATGAAGGTTAAATAAGTAATGCATGTTAAGAGCTTAGTACGTTGCCTTACAAAAATTATTGTTAGAACCCTAAAGCAGAGAGGAGTACATTTTTTTTTTTTTTTTTTTAGGAGTACATTTTCAGCTACAGGGTTACATAGCTGTTTCTTGATAGAGTCAGGACTGGAATTCAGTTATCGATGACACCAAATCTTGTTCTCATACCACATATACTTTATCCAGTGCAACCTTCCAGGAGCCTCACTTTGCTGGTTGCCAATCCTTGATTACTGAGTTTTAGGAATCAATTTCTGTACACTCTCAAATTTTTCTTTGACGCCATTTCTCCCATCTCCCAGGATCAAAAGCCCCATTCCCCCACTGGCTGTTCTGTCTTCTGTATTTATCATTGTTGTCCAACTTTAATTCTGTCTTCTCATCACTTATCTTCTGGGTGCACCACCCTTTATAACCTATCTTTGTAAGCATCCCATCTCTATAGCTATCACGAGAGAGCCCAGACCTCTTCTCCTCTAGTATAGTGTAGGAGTTAAACAAGTTTCTGAATCCAGCCTCCTGAGTTTGAAGCCCTCTTTTTTCCACAAATCCCAGTTCTGTCACTTTTTAGCTTTGGAATCTTGAATACAGTTTCTGCCTCAGTTTCTTTATCTATAAAATGGATATTTAAATTGTACCTACTTCATTGAGTTCTTATGAAGATTAAATGAATGAATGCACATAAAGCACTTATAAGAGTTACTGGAACATATTAAGCACATATTATCCATAATTTTAATAATTATTAGTCTGAATTATAAAAAGTATTATTATTTGTTAAAGATTTCCAAATGTAGCTCAGAGCTATTATCTCTTCAGTTCATCTCCTTGTTCCCTACTACCATTCAATAAATACTTTTCCTTATCTTACTTGAATGATGTATTGAACAAATATGTGAGAAGTGCCTGAAACTGTACTTAGCACCAGGAAAGCACTCATAACATGCTAGCCCTTTCTTTTGACTCTCAGCCCTCAGCAGTTTTGACCCAGCTTGCACTTGACTTCCTTCTTGAAAGTCTCTTCCCTTAGATTTTGAGACCCTATTCTTACCTGGTCTGGTTCTTTTTCTAATACTTGATCTTCTCTTTCTACGTCTTTTCCCATTTGTACATACTTGTTCATCTCCCCGCATAGTGTCACTTCTTATTTATCTTTCTCTCCTAGGATCTTACACTTAGTAAGAATTCAGTACATCTTTGCTGATTTTAGTATTTGCCTTGATTCTTTTAACTCCCTACATAAGGATTTTTTATTTCCTCAACTCCAGTCAGGTTTAGCTATTCACAAGCCTGAGTACACTCTGGATTTCATATCACTCACAGTTGTTTTACTTTAAATGTATTAAATTCCAAAACTCTCTTTCTGATGTTAGCTTATTAGTCTTTTGTCCATTTCAATTCCTCTCTTTTATATTTACACTTATAATGCCTAACATTTGAACAATATTCCAGATACTGTATTAGTTGATTTACATACATTATTTCACTTAATATTTGCAACAATACCATGAAGTAGTTGTTATTATGCTTGTTTAACAGTTAAGGGGCTAAAAGCTCCTAGAAGTCAAAAGACTGTCCCAAGGTCACAGAGCTAGTGACCTTGGCAGTCAGGTTACAAATTCATGTCTTTTTTATCTTTTCTCTATGCCATTTTGAAAGTTTAACCTGTTAAATATCAATGTGAATATTCTAGACAGTAATTATTATAGCAATTCTGAGGAAGAATAGAATTTTTAATAATATAAAATACGTAACTTTAAAAAGTGTTTGTTTTCTGTCCATTGGTTTTCTCGTTGCATCTATCAATGCTGCATAAAGCAGATAGTCTCCAAAGTGCCTCAGAGAAGGTGGCATTTGACTACCAGACCTCTTGTTGGAGCTGTTGTGTTAGAAATTGGCTCTTCAGCTGGGCTGGACTGCAGTTAGGAAACATGATCATCGATGGTGAACTGCCACTGCTGGGATGTGAAGCAGACACGAATGTTAAGCAATAGTGTCCACAATTTGCAACCCAGGAACTGCCAAGCTGACAGCTAGACTAAACTATAGCAGCATAGGAAGATGTGGCTAGTTTCTCCATTCAGTCAATACAAAGTCTTATACCGTACTTTGATGAATACACTCTCCCTGTCCTATACACCAGGATGCTGTCTATTATGAAGCTCAGTTAGATTCTTAGCCAGCATTTCATGTCTGAGCACCCTTGTCAGCCTCATAATGGCCCTGACTCTAGTTGGATGGGATTAGCCTTTCAAGTGACCAAGCAGTTCATTAAGCATGTAGAAGCTCCCACGGCAGCCGTACTTCTCTCCATGAGCTAAATAGGTTTCTTGCATTTTATCTAGGACTAGATGAAAGGGATCCATAATGCTGTGCTAGAAATAAATCTTGACTCTCTGAGGGACTTTAACAGATCTAGTGAGGGTAGGAAATGAATAATATTAGTAATGAGCAAAACTTAAAAAGCAAATCTAAAGGTGTGGGGGGTTTTCTGCCTCTTTTTCAAGAGCATGGAATGAATGATTGTTTTATCTCATTTTTGCTTTGAGGATTTCTTTCTTTCAGGCTTGGGATAGTCATTTGGTATTTCACCCGATAGAAAATCTGCTTATCTTCTTCACCATTCTCTCACATGTTGCTTGCTTTGTCATTCATTTCCTTCCTGCAAGGGACATTTCCAACTTCCTATTATATACCAGGCACTGGAGTTGGAAGTGAAGAGTTCTTTGATACAAAAATCAAAGGTCCCTGCCCTCAAGAAGCTCATGGTCTGGTGGGGGAGACAAATGCATGAAGAGTACACAGTAGTAAAGTTGTACATAATATATTACAGGCACCCCAGTACATAGCATGTAAACCAGCCTAAAGGGCTTCAGAAAAAGCTTTTAAGAGATGATATCTAAGTTAAACTTTGAAAGAAGAGTAAGAATTGGTCCAGAGAACAATGCCAAGGTCACAGAAGTCCTCTACCTAGAATTGCTGCACATATAGAGACCCATATATTTAAAATATCAACAATTAAGGAAGCTGTTGGGATTTTATTGCCATATTTCCAAGTAATTTTCATAAGGAATATATTTCGTGGACCAGAACATATTCCCCGGTAAAATGCAGATTAACCCTCATATATGAAGAGGTGCATTGTTTAGCCACATGGGTATTTTGTTAAACATGGATATCTTAACCTTATGAATAGAATCACTGGCTTTCAGGCATCTTTGAAACTCAAAAAGTGAGACTCTAGAGAGAGGAAATCAAGGGGCTCTGGCTAGTGAATACCTTTAGCAAATGCTCTGGGGCCTATGGGGATATACATGGAGGTTACCAACATGTGCTCTTGAGAAAGTGTTACCTGAGAGTCTTGGGAGGTCTTAATACTAAGAGCAGAAGTAGCCAGATCTTTTCCATGGCATCTTTAATTATTCCGTCTTTAACTGTCAGAAGACTGGTGACTGGAAAACTTGAGGAAGTGTAATAGAGCATCTTTAAGAGAGGAAAAATTCTGGTGTTGAGCTTGAAATTTGTGTCACTGATTGTAATTAAATAACATTTAGCTGCCTCAGTGTACATGTGTACAGATTCTATAAGAAGTTTTTCTTTAAAATTCAGAGGTGTAAATTGGCTCAGTTTGCAAGATAGCTGTATGTGTTTAATTTTACAAATAAGTCAAGAATATCTCTCTGGCTGTTTATCCAATACATTCTTTGGAAAGTAGAAGTATATGACAAACACTCATTTGAAATAAATATTATAATCATAACCAATTTTTAAATCATATTTTTATCTCTTATTTGTTAAAAACCTAAATAAGGTTTTAAGTTGTACTGGGAATATATAAAATAAAATAATAATTTTTTTTACTTAAACATTTTCCATAATTGTGACTAATAATCAAGCCCTTAACATGATTTTCAGCCAGAGTTTGAGCTGTTCAAGATAAATTGCAATGTATTATTTTAAACTGCTCTTAAGCTAACATATTTAGTGAAATCCATGCAAACTCATACATCCAAATTACCTTTTCATTTGTCTTCTTCAAGTTACACAGAAGTAAAAAAGAAACAGCAATTTCTTTTGAATTTGAAATGCCTTAACTGTGCATAAGAATGCAAGATACAGAGAGATTTTTAAGATTGCAAAGTCATAACATGCATATAACAAAGGATAAAGATTTTATCCTATGTGGCTTCAGGGCTACCATTTTGTAATAAAGCATTTTCTTAAAAAATACACATATTTTAACCATCTTTAATAAAGATAAAGGATTATTGAACCAAGATTTGGGAGACATGGGAATTTTACTTTTGACCCTACCACTTCTCCATTTAAAATCTTCAATGGCTTACTACTGAACTTAAATTAATTCCAAAATCTTTACTGTGGACCACAGTGTCTTACATGTGCATCCAGAGGTTTCCTTTTGTTCTTGAGTGTGCTATGCCTTTTCTACCTCAATGTCTTAAGACCTCTACCCCAAATTCTCTTTTCCCGTCAGGCTCTCCTCTTCAGCTACTGTCTCTCACATCATCCTGTTTATTTCCTTCACAGCACTCAGAATAATCTGTGATGATTTTTCTTATTGATTTACTCATATACTGTCTACCTCACCCAGCAGAATGAATGGTTCAGGAGGACAAGGACATGCTCCTATTCCCTCGTATGCATCTAGAGTCTACCACTGTGTATCTATTGTGTCATTCAATTTTCCAGCTTCTAGCAGACCAATACCTGAAACTGAATTTCTGATAGCTGCATCCTCTTTCCAACAAACCACAGTTTATAAAGCACCTTCTATATAGATTCTAGACATATGGGGATATCAAGTTATATGAGTCAGGTCCCTGCCTTCAAAGAATTGTATGTAATCTATTCAAATATATAAAATGTGTCCTGTAAATGAGTAATTGCAGATGTTTTGTCTTTTTAATTTCACTGTCCATGTGTTCATTAATAGTTTATATAAATGCAATTTCTTTTTATATGTTTATCTTGTATCCTGCTGACTTGCTGAACTCCCATTTTAGTTCTAGGAGTTTGTAGATTCCTTAGGATTTTCAGACAATCATGTCATATGCAAATAGGAATAGTTTTATTTCTTCCTATCTGATCAATGATCCTTTTATTTCCTCTTCTTGCCTGATTGCACCGGCTAGAATTTTTAGCACTATGTTGCATAGAGCAATGAGAATGAACATTCTTGTGCTGTTCCTAATCCTAGGTGGAAATAATTTGTGGTCTTTTATCATTAAGTATGTTAGTTGTAGGTTTCTTGTATATGCTCTTTATCAAGTTGAGGAAGTTCTCAGTGCTCCCATTTTCTTTTTATCGTGAATATGTTGAATTATGTCAAATGTTTTTTGACATTGATTGATACTATCATGTGAATTTTCTTCTTTGTTCTGTAAATATGAAGAGTACATTGATTGATTTTGAATATTGAACCAGCCTTGCATGCTGCAATAAACCTACTTGGTCATGTTGCATAATTTGTGTATATATTGCTGGATTCTATTTGCTAAAATTTTGTGAAGGATTTTTGCATTTTTATTGATGAGTGATACTGGTCTACAGTATTCTCTTTCTTCTTTTTTTTTCTTTTTTAGGTACTGTCTTTGCTGGGCTTTGGTGTTAGAATAATACAAGCTTCATAAAATAAATAAATTGTAAAGTATTTCCTTTTCTATTTTCTGGAAGAAATTGTAGAATTGATGTTAATTCTTCTTTAAACATTTGGTATAATTATTCAGTGAAACTATCTGGGCCTGGAGATTTCTCTTTGGGGAGTGTTTAAATGATGAATTAATTTTTTCAGAGTTATAGGTCTGTACACATTCTCTATTTCATATGAATGAGTTGTGGCTGTTTGTATTTCTTTTAAGGAATTAGCCCATTTCATCCAAGTTGCCAAATTTGGCAGAGTTGTTTGCAGTAGTGCCTTATTATACTTTTGATGTCATCAGGGTCTATAGTGATGTCCTGTTTCATGCCTGATATTGGTAATTTGTATCTTTTCTTTTATTTTCTTTGTCAGTCGCTATTGCCAGTTTTATTGATCTAAGAACCAGCTCTTAGACATAGAGAATGGACTTGAGAACACAGGGAGTTGGAAGGGTAAACTGGGACGAAGTGAGAGAGTGGCATGGACATATATACACTACCAATGTAAAATAGCTAGCTAGTGGGAAGCAGCCGCATAGCACAGGGAGATCAGCTCAGTGCTTTGTGACCACCTAGAGGCGTGGGATAGGGAGGGTGGGAGGGAGGGAGATGCAAGAGGGAAGAGATATGGGAACATATGTATATGTATAGCTGATTCACTTTGTTATAAAGCAGAAACTGACACACCATTGTAAAGCAATTATACTCCAATAAAGATGTTAAAAAAAAAAAGAACCAGCTCTTTGCTTCAATAATATTATCTATTTTTTCTGTTTTTAATTTTATTGCTTTCTGCTTTCATTTTTACTATTTCTTCACTCTACTTGATTTGGGTTTCTTTTGCTCTTCTTATTTTAAGTTCTTAAGGTGGGAGGTTAGATTATTGATTTGAGACCTTTTCCAATATATTTAGCACTGCAAATCTCTCTCCCTCTCCCTCTCCTTCTCCCTCTCCCTCTCTCTCTCCCTCTCCCTCTCCCTCTCACTCTCACTCTCAGCACTGCATTAACTGTGTCCTCAAATTTTTGATGTTGAATTTTTATTGTTATTCAGCTTGATGATGTTTATTTTCTCTAGAGATTTTCTCTTTGGCTTAGGGATTACATAGAAGATGTGTTCTGTTTAGTGTTCTGTGGGCACTTGACAAGAATGTATGTTCTGCTGTTGTTGAGTAGAGTATTTTATAAGTATCAAATGGATCTTATGGATTGATGGTGGTTTTGAGTTCTATGTTCTGGATGGTTTTCTGTCTAGTTGTTCTATTATTAATGGGTGAAAGAGTGGTGTTGATGTCTACAACCAAAATTGTGAATTTGTCTTATTTCTCCTTCATTTCTATCAGCTTTTGCTTTGCATATTTTGCAGTTCTTTTGTTTTGGTGCATATACATTTCGGATTGTTATATCTTCTTGGTGCATTGACCCTTTTATTATTATATAATGTCTCTTTCTGTCTCTGGTAATTTTCTTTGCACTGAGATCTACTTTACCCGATATTAATATAACCATTCCTGCTTTCTTTTGATTAATGTTTGCACAATATGTATTTTTTCCATCTTTTTACTTTTGACCTGCCTATATCATTATATTAGGAGTGAGTTTCATGTAGACAGTATATAGTTGAGTCATGTTTTCTAAGTCACTCTTCAAATATGGGCCTTTTAATTGGCATAGTAAGCCATTTACATGGATGTTATTGATATGTCACAGCTTGTCTGCCATTTCTTTTTTCTGCTTATTGTTTCTGTTTTTTTAATTTTTCTGTATCTTTTTCTTATCTTCCTATGCATTACTATAACATTTTTTAGAATTCCATTTCATTTTATTCATAACAGTTTTGAGTGTATCTCTTTACCTAGCTTTTTAATGGTTGTTTCAGGTATTATATTGTGTATAACTGACTTATCTACTGGTAGAATCATTTTACCAATTCAAGTGAAGTGTAGAAGCTTTAACTACTTTCTCTTTACTCTTCTCCATTCATATATAATTATTTAATTATTTCCTCTATGTACATTTATAACCACATCAGACAATGTTATAGGTTTTGCTCAGTTATTATAAATATTAATAAGAATAATAAAATTAAGAAAAGGAATTATAAATGAGAATATTTCTTATTCTTGCTCTTTCTTTCTTTCTGATGCTCTTGTTCTTTCTTTCTTCCTGATGTTCCACTATTCCTTTTTTTTTAAAATAATTTCCCTTCTATTTAGAAAAATGACATTATTTCAGAGTAGTCTGCTGGAGATAAATTCTCTTAGCTTTCCATCATGTGGGAAGGTCTTGGTTTCTCCTTCATTCCTGCAGGGTAATTTTGCTGGATATAGGACCCTGGGTTGTGTTTTCTTTCATCAGTTGAAAAATGTTGTCACTTCCTTCTGGTTTCCATGATTCCTGATGAGAAATCTTTTGTTATTTCACATTTTTCTCTGATAGATAAGGTATCGTTTCTTTCTTGTTGCTTTAAGGATTTTTCCTTTGACTTTAATTGTCAGAAGTTTGACTATGGTGTACCTTAGGGTCGGTTTTGGGAGGGTTAATTTGCTTGGGCTTCACTCAACTTTTTGGATCTTTAGATTTATGTCCTTTGTCAAATTTGATACATTTTTTGCCTCATTTCTTTGAACATATTTTCAGCCCCACTTTCTCTCTTCTATCCCCTAAGACTTAATTGACACAATGCTATAGCTTTGTCATAGTTCCATAGGTCTCTGAGGCTCCATTTTTTTTCTTTTCTTTTTCAGTCTGTTTTCTCTCTGTTGTTCAGTTGGGTAATTTCTATCATTCTATCTTCCATCTGCTGATTCTTCCCTCTGTCCCCTCCATTCTGCTATTTAGCACATCCATTGATATTTTATTTCAGTTATTGTGTTCTTCAGTTCTGAAATTTCCATTTGGTCCTTCATATCTTCTATTTCTTTGCTGAGACTCTATTTCATTTGTTTTAAACATGTTTGTCATTGCTCATTGAAGCATTTTTATAATAGTGGCTTTAAAATCTTTGTCAGGTAATTCTAACATTTCTAACATTTTGATATTGGCATTTCTTGGTTGACTTTTTAAATCATTTTGAGATTTTCCTGATTCTTGATGTTATTAGTGATTTTCTATTGAAACCTGGACATTTTGTGTATTATGTTATGAGACTTTATATCTCATTTAAATCTTCTATCTTAGTTGGTTTTCTTTGACACAACTCTAGGAAAGATAAGGGGAGAATGCCACCTGTTATTGCCTGATTGAGGTAGAAGTCCAAGTTTCCTATCTGGCTTCTGTGAACTCCTGAGGAGAGTATGACTCATTACTTCTGTGCAGAGATTGGAATTCTAGCTCTGCCCTGGGCCGCCACTGATGCCACTTGGCTAGGAAGTGTAGATGTGCCTATTTACTGTTCCCATATGGCTTTCATGGATACCATGGTGGAGTGGGCTCATTATCAGAGTGGTGGTGAAAGTTTTGACTCTCCAAAAGCTTCCTCTGATACCACCCCAAAGGAGGGGGAGAAACACCTCATTACAGCCTGCTGAAGGGGATAGTCTAGCCTTGCCACTCAACCTCTGGTGTCATGGTTGGGGCCACATTATTTTTATGGTGTTTGGCTACAGCAGGGCGGTTATTTTGTAGAAGTTTGCTGTCTTGCTAGGCTGCCTCTTTCCTGGTACTTTGACTAGAGAATCTCCTTCTAAAATTCAAATTACTTGATATTGTCTGCTTAATATTGCCCTACTGGTCACCCATACTTGCTTATTTAAATTGTATAGGCCTTTTTTTTTTTTTCTTTCCTTGCTTCATTTTGGATAATTTATATGTCTAAGTTTTTTCAAGTTCCATAATTTTCTAATTATCTAATCTGCTGTTAGTCCCATTTAGTGAAATTTTTATTTCAGTTCTGGTATTCTTCTTCTCCAAAAGTTCCCTTTTGTAGTTTTTTAATATCTTCTATTTTCCTCCTTATGAAATGCAATTTTTCTCTTTAGGCATATTTGGTTTATTTATAGTGCTACTTTAATATCCTTATCTGCTGATTTAATCATCACTAATATTTCTAAGTCTGTTTTTACTGAATGAGTATTTTCTGGATTATGGGTCACATTTTCTTACTCTTTACAGATGTTTATTAATTTTTCATGTGGTATGGGACATTATGAATTTTACATGGTTGAGTGCTAGCTTTTGTTGTACTCCTTTAAAAAGTATCATACATTTTTTTCTGGATGCCAAGTTAACTCATGTGCAGATTAGTTTAATCCTGTCAAGCACTGTTTTTAAGAGTTGTTAGGGCGAACCCTGAGTAAACTTTACTCTGGGGTTCAATTAGCCATACTACTTAGCCATGGCCCTTCTGGAATCTCTACTGAATGCCCCGTGTAGTCAACAACATTTCTCCACTTTGGCTGCTGAAAACTGATTCCTGGCTCTGTGTGTGCTCTGGGAATTGTTTGGCTAACAGTTACCCTCATTCTTCTTTCCAGTGTGTTGTTCTTTGTCTGATTCATGGAGATTTACCCTATGTATATATTGAATTATATTTAGTCAAAGGTTCAAGAGGATCATTATATAGATTTTGGAGGTTTTTTTTTCTCCACATAACACTCTCCCGCCCCCTTTCCAGCACTCCACAAAT
This sequence comes from Eschrichtius robustus, assembly GCF_028021215.1. NCBI lineage: Eukaryota > Metazoa > Chordata > Mammalia > Artiodactyla > Eschrichtiidae > Eschrichtius > Eschrichtius robustus. The sequence goes on from NC_090829.1 coordinate 48,958,954, forward strand.
TCAACTTGCCTTAACAATCATGATGTGGGATCTGTCTCTCCAGTTTAGGAAGATCATTGGGCTCTCCTTTGGTTTCTCTTTCATGTGCTGTAATCCAGAAGTTGCCTCCAGCAGAACTCAGCAATAATTGAGCTTTTTGTTTCTCTTCGCTCAGTGTTCTACCTCCTGTGCTGTCTGTTGACCAATATCCGTTGTTTATTGTAGAAGGTAAACCCAGTTACGGTTACTCTTGGAGGATCACAAGCCCCATTTAAGTGCTGCTATGTAAAGGTCACTGTTCTTTATCTCTAAACACAAGATAAACATTCTAATGTCTTTTCAGTCTTTCTTGACTGAAAATAATACTTGTGGCCCACATTCTACTTTCAAATGCCCTCCTATGTTCTGCAGCTGAGAATAAAAGCTGCAAATTTACAATCAAATGCTTCATTGTAGGAGATTTATTTTATGGTTTTTCTAGAGTCCAATCCATATGTTTTATTCTAGAGCCCAATCCTTAAGTTCACAGTTAAATCAGTCTCAAAAACAGCAGGGAGTTTTGACAGTACAATGGCTTGCTGTAGGGAGGTTATATGCAGCCATTTTCTGGACCGGTAACCCTCATAGTTGGAGACCTTGGGCATCAAGAAGGCATTAAGGGCAATAAGAGATTTAAGTAAATTTAGAGAAGTTCCCAGAGGTAGTCGTCAATGAGAAGAATATATCAAAGATAATTGCAATCTGCTTATAATCTTGCATCTGGTGGAATTGACTTTCACTTTTCAGAGTTAAGAAAAGTTACCTCTCCCGTTGTCTTAAGCAGGGGTCCCCAACCCCCAGGCTGCAGACCGGTACTGGTCCGCAGCCCATTAGGAACCAGGCTGCACAGCAGGAGGTGAGTGGCAGGCGAGCGAGTGAAGCTTCATCTGCTGCCCCCCATCGCTCCCCATCACTCGCCTTACCGCCTGAACCATCTCCCCCCAACTTCCGTGGAAAAATTGTCTTCCACGGTACCAGTCCCTGGTGCCAAAAAGGTTGGGGACCACTGGTCTTAAAAGCTGGTGGTAGAGGTTATGGAGTAAAGAAAGTAAGTTTCTGGTATAAACATGGCTGTGTAGGTCAACATCTTTTTCTTAACCTGTGACAAGGCATACAGAAAAAAATGAAGAAAACAAGCAAAACCAAAAAGGTCCAGCAAATTTTACTTTTGTGAAATTGTGGGGCAGATTGAATCTGAAGACTCGAATGTAAGAGTTTCTTAGAGAGTTGATACTGGGCAGAAGCAACACAAGGAGAAAAAGGATGAGAAAAGGTAAGAAAAGAAGGAAGGCAATAATAAAGATTTGTATAGAAATTGATGAAATAGAGAATAGAAAAACAGGAGAGAAAATTAATTAAAGCCAAAAGTTGGTTCTTTGAAAATGTCAATAAAATCGACAAACATTTAGCTAGACTGACAAAGGAAAAAAGAAAGATGACTCAAATAACTAAAATCATTAATGAAAGAGGGGCATCACTACTGACCGTAAGGAAATTTAAAAAGAAAATAGGATATACTATGAACAACTGTGTCACAATAGATCAGATAACTTAGATGAAATGAACACATTCCTAGAATGACAACAACTACTGAAACTGACTTCTAAAGAAACAGAAGATCTGGTTAGACATTTAATAAGTAAAGCTAGACTTATCATGGTGATCATTTCATAATGTATTTAAATGTCGAATCACTATGGTATACACCTGAAACTGACATAATACTGTTCCTTAACTATATTTAAATTGTAAAAAAAGGTAAAAAAAAAAAGTAAATAAAATAGTGTAGTATTTGTGTGTGACCTACACACATCCTCCTGGGGGGGGGAAAAAAAAAGAGAGACAGAGAGGGATAGAATTAGTAATTTTAAAACTTCCCAAAAGAAAAGTTTAAACTGAGATGGTTTCAGTGGTAAATCATACCAAACATTTAAAGAAAAATTAATACAGATTCTTCACAAATTATCCCAAAGTATAGAAGAGGAGAGAACAATTCCCAGATCATTCCATGGGGCCAGTATTACCCTGATACCAAAATCAGACAAGGATTTCACAAAAAAGAAAACTACAGACCAATATCTCTTATGCATGTAGATGTAAAAATCCTCAGCAAAATATTAGTAAACCAAATCCAACAATTTATAAAAGTGATTATACACTATGATCAAGTAGGATTTAGCTCAGGAAATCAAGATGGGTTCAACATCTGAAAATCAATTCATGTAATATACCATATCAAAACCCACCTGATCATCTCAATAGATGCAAGAAAAAAACTTGACAAAATCCAACTCCCTTCCGTGATAAAAGAACTCAACAAACTAGAAATAGAAGAGAACTTCCTCAACCTAATAAATGGAACCTATGAGAAACACACAGTAACTTTACACTAAGTAGTGAAGTGCTAAAAGCTTTCCCTCTATAATCAGGAATGAGGCAAGGATATCTATTCATGCCACTTCCATTCAACATTGTACTGCAAGTTCTAGCCAGAGCAAAAAGGCAAGAAAATAGAAGACATCCAGACTAGAAAGGAAGAAGTAAGATATCTCTGTTCACAGATGACAGAATCTTGTAACAGAAAATTTTAAGGAATCCACCTAAAAAAACTATTAGAATTAATAAGGAAATCCAACTAAGTTGTAGGATTAAAGATCAAACTATAAAAATCAATTGGATTTCTATACACTAGCAATGAAAAATCTGGAAGTAAAGTTAAGAAACGATTTTAGTTATTATAACATCAAATAAAATACATAGGAACAAATTTAACGAAAGAAGTGCCAAAATTAGATAATGAAAACTGTAAAACATTGTTGAAGTAAGTTAGATACTAAAATAAATGGAAAGACATCTCGCGTTCATGGATCAGAAAACTTAATATTGTTCAAATGGCAATACTGCCCCAAATTGATCTACAAATTCAATTCACTCTCTCCCTACACAAAAGCAAGAAGGAGAACAATGTATATTGTATCTGTGATAGATAGATAGATAGAGAGATAGATATTTGTATCACTTATATTTTCATAAAGTCTGGAAGGATTTACAAGAAATTAATAAAAGCATGTAAGCATTAATGTACCAGCAGCTTACATTTTGTGGTAGTGGTTACATTGAAACTGGGTGAATGTGGGAGCAAGGTAGCTTTATTCATTGTTCTGCTTTTTCTATTCTGTGCATTATTTTAAAAAAGGAAATGGGGAGCATACAGGAGTAGGAATTCCCACCCTAGCGGCTTGTAATGTAGCCAAGGCTGATTTACAGAGTCAGACCAGGATCACTTAGCTCATCAATTCAACAAATAAGCTCTGTGTGGAGGTACTCCTTATAGGACATGTGGCTTCACATTACTTTGGACTTCCAGAGAATATGACTAAGACTAAGACAAGAGCAAGTGAGGGGAAAAGGAGGTCAGAAGGAGGTCACTCACTAATTCCAGTGGGATCTGAACTTCTTTATTTCATCTCCATGGCAGCTGTAGCTAAGACTCTCCCATGTTGCTCCAGTTGGCCTTTTCTTGGCACTGCGGTTGCTTATCCAAAGGCAGAGGAGATCTAGAGGAGTTGAAAGGTTTATCTGAGGATAATTGCTGCTCAAAGGAGTAGAAAAGGTGGGGAGAGAAGGAGAAAAACTGCAAAGGTGTGTGGAGGAGTTCCTGCTGACTCTATTTAACTTTGGGTACAAGAGCACAGCAGATGGACTTTTGAGAAGAGTAAAATTAGCCAGTTCTTTGACCTTGATCCATGTTTGGATTTGTTCAGATTTTGGAGTTCAGATCACAAAATGGGAAACATTTTGTTGGATTAGCGTCATCTGAAAGTGGGAAAGCCTTTCCAGAGGCCTTACCATCTTTATGTAAGAAATCCTCCTGTCCCAGTTCTCTTTTACCTTCCTCCACACTTCTGCTCTGTACATCTTTCTAAAGTTAATGAATTGAAAACTATCACTGCTTAATTGCTTTTAGCGATGGACCCCTGCATGGGTGGAAATGGATGTGCTCACATCTGTCAGAGTGAGCATGGCGTGGCCAGGAGTGCCTGTCACCCAGGGTACCAGCTGTCTGCATACAAAAAGGCCTGTGCAGGTTGGAAGTTGAAGCTGATAGATTAATTGGGTAATTGTTTGAAATTCTGTGGTAATTCAGTTTTGAATAGTCAGAACAGCTAGGAGAAAGGTGTTTTCATTTATGCTTAAAAAAGAACATTTATATTCTTATTTGATCACTCTGAAAGGTATTTTTATGAAACTGTAAAAACTCAGTGAAATTTTTAGTTACAAAAAATGATCTGGTGTAGTTTCAGAATTAATTCTTTTTGTTTTCTGTTTTTCATTCTGAAGTGAATTCCAGAATTAATATTTCAAAACCTTCCATAACCTCACAGGGAGTTTTTGATTATAGGCTACAGAAGGTGGGGATAACCTTTGAAAAGCAAGTATGTGCAAATGAGTGCTCTCAGAAGTTAGGAATAATTAAAACCAAAAAGATAGAAACTCTATAACTACAAGGTTACATATTTCTGTTTCCTAGAAATAGCAAAACAGACATACTTCAATTCAAAGATGAAAGTGATAAATTACTTCGTGACCAGAACTGATAAATGAAGTCATTCCTGTGGGACTGTCTTTGTTTTAATAACTTCGGAGAAATCACAGAATCCTTCATTTTTATCACAGCATTTCCATGAAATGAGAAACAGTTTATTTGCATTAATTAAGAAAATACAAAATGTTTCCTGACTTATGGGACTGATAAACACTTTAAGAAATTGAGAAAGAATTAGACATAAAAATTAGTGTGAAGTTAGTTTTTTTTTTCTTTAAGCCAAAACCAAGATAAAATTTTCTGTGGATTATGTTAATGTACTTTTCTGACAGAGAACATTTCTGCTTTGGTCCTCTGTGTGCATAGCACCTACCTTGCTGAGTTTCTGGCACAGAATAGGATCTTATTAAAATTTGTGGAAAATTGACAGATGTATACATATATAGATATATACATATATCCATACTTATCTATACAATATCTTTTTCAAATTTTTATTTTAATAATATCTGGTACATTATTCCTAAAAAGTCTGTCCCCAAAGTTACTGCCTATGTAGGGTTTTATAAATACCTTAGAAAAATGAGTATTTCTCTTAAGAGTCCTGGTGGGGGGTGACATGCAGGACTGTACAAGGAGGAGCTGCTATTTGGGAAAATAATGGTGAGACCTATCCGTTTAAAGGGTGGGGGGAGCTGCAGAAACTACATGGGCCACAAAATGATGTTATACTGAATAGACTTGGCCGTCAGTGTCAGGAGAGAGAGAGGGCACCAGTGTTTAAATGGCATTGCCCTGTGACAATCATATGTACAATACACACCATGGATTGCTACATATGAAGACTCCAAATCTGCCTTGTGTATGGCCACTGGTACTGTCTTAAATCAGAGAGATACCATTTTTGGTTAAGAATTTGATATATATTCATGAAGACAAATTACAATGACTTCTGCTTGTATTATTAGAGGATAGAAAAGGTCTATTTTTTGTTTGTTTTCTCTTTCTTCAAATTAATAGATACTAGTAGGTTCTAATAGGTAGAAAGAAGTGTTTGAGAACATAAGACCTACAGTAGAGTTCATGTCATTCGCAGTTGGTTTATTTGCAAATATGGAGCCTATGTAGTATTTTACTGTTATGTTTGATGTTGGGGGTTGAGAGGCAGGGGATGCTTTAGTTCATTTCTATAGTTTACAAATAAACCTTAATTCCAGCTCTGAAGACACAGCTCCTGTGTATCTCTTTCTGCAGATGTAAACGAGTGTGCTGAAGCGCTTGCTCCCTGCAGCCATCGCTGTGTGAACACAGTGGAATCTTTCACTTGTGCCTGCCACCCTGGTTTTGAGCTGGGAGCTGATGGAAAACAGTGTTACAGTAAGTGGCAATAATCGCAGCCCAGGAAATGTGTAGCATTTTACAAGTATTAAGCAAGAGTAATAAACAAAAGAACTACACTGAATGTCTTGCCAAAGTGGAAGCTCCTGAGAATGTTTTCCACTGGGGTAGGATGGGAGTGAGAGCTTCGAAGGCCAACCCCCTCATTTTAATTTGACAAAACAGGGGCCCAGAGTCAACAGACAATGGTCGGCATCATGATCCACAGTGTAGACCACAAGGACTAAGTCTCAGGTCTTCTGACTCGGGCTCTCTTGGACCCATGGCTCTCCTTTGTGAAGAGTCTGTCTTCCTTCACCACCTCTGCTGTGCAATATTTATTGAACACTAATAATTCCAGTGTAAAACTCAGGGAAAAGGAACTAGCAGGGGTGAAGGAACCAGCAACACAAGGAGCGGCTCTAGATTGTAAGACCATGTCTGATTTCCGATCTCAGTTCCAAAGATGCCCTTCCCAGCTCTCCACATCTTAGTAAACCATCCTTTCCGGGCGGAAGTCAAAAATGCAATTATGCAAATGAGTAAGTGACAGAACTGGGACTTGAACTAGGGTCTTTAGGCTCCAAATATACTATCCTTTTAACTTTGTTATGTGTTTGTATACATCATATGTCTCTTGATCAGTTTTAATTAAGGAAGAAGAAGAAGGATAATGATAAACAGAATAAATTATGTAGTGTTTTTACCTAAGCTCTCTCATGAAGGGACATTCTTTTTTTTTTTTTTTTTTAATTATTTATTTATTTATTTATTTATTTATGGCTGTGTTGGGTCTTCGTTTCTGTGCGAGGGCTTTCTCCAGTTGCGGCAAGCGGGGGCCACTCTTCATCGCGGTGCGCGGGCCTCTCACTATCGCGGCCTCTCTTGTTGCGGAGCACAGGGTCCAGACGCACAGGCTCAGTAGCTGTGGCTCACGGGCCCAGTTGCTCCGCGGCATGTGGGATCCTCCCAGACCAGGGCTCGAACCGGTGTCCCCTGCATTGGCAGGCAGATTCTCAACCACTGCGCTACCAGGGAAGCCCCGAAGAGACATACTTAAGGTCACTAAATTTTTCCTTCTCCTCCCCTGCATAAAACTCTAATTCTTTAGTGCCTGGGTTGCCAGTGTAGCCTTAAGGTCTGTTGATATATTTCTACTGCTTAAAGACAGGGCAGTTTTGCTGCAGTGATATTTGTCTTTTAAAGAGCAAACTAAATAACATGGGAGAGAAGAATTAACTACTAATTAGGTTATAACTTCTTTTGAAGTGAGTCTTTCTCTCAGTGCCCTGAGGAGTCCTTTCAGGCAGAGAGAAATGTGGATGGGTTTTTCTTTCTTATTAATATTTTGGCTTTTTAATGTGGCCAGAGGTTTAGGAGATGAGTACATTTTACAGATGCCTGAAATAAAATCCCTTGCAATCTGACTGGTGAGTTCTCAGTTATCATGAAAGAGGGGGCCTTTATTGCTAATGAGTCATGAGGTATAGGCTTTCTGTGAAAGTTACTTGGGAAAGCAATTTGCCCTAGAGTTGAATACATTTGGTAGAAGTGTATTTTTACATTTATTTCCCTCATGTGAATATTTGGCTGAGTTCTTTGTGTAGCTCTCACCAGACCTCAATATTTGCTGACATACAAAACTTTCTTGGTGGAAACTGGTATTTTGAGTGTTTTAAAACTTGTAGGTGGGGTAAATGTTTTCAGAACATGGTAATGTTTAAGAATGAGGGACTTCCCTGGTTGCTCAGTGGTTAGGAATCTGCCTGCCAATGCAGGGGACATGGGTTCGAGACCTGGTCCGGGAAGATCCCACATGCCGCAGAGCAACTGAGCCAGTGTGCCACAACTGCTGAGCCTGCGCTCTAGAGCCCGCAAGCCACAAACAGTGAGCCTGCGTGCCACAACTAGTGAGCCCACGTGCCACAACTAGTGAGCCTGCGTGCCACAACTAGTGAGCCCGCGTGCCACAACTACTGAAGCCCATGTGCCTGGAGCCCATGCTCCACAACAAGAGAAGTCACCGCGTTGAAAAGGCCCGTGCACTGCAGCAAAGAGCAGTCCCGGCTCGCTGCAACTAGAGAAAGCCCGCGCGCAGCAACAGAGACCCAACACAGCCAAAAATAAATAAATAAATAAATTTAAAAAAAGAAAAAAACAATGAATTACGTGTTCTTCATGTAACAGTATATTTTAGGCAAATATTGTTTTAACTTTTTCCTAGGACAACAATATTTTGTATTTATATCATTTCTTCTCAGAGGCTCTCAAAATACTGTATAGCATAAACATCGAATCCTCAAAGTGTGCTATGAATGAACTATCACTATCTTGTGATTAGAAATTAGAAAATTCCAGATCTAGCATGGTTAAATAAAACTGTTCCCAAACTACCAAGCAGTATATAGTGAACCTAAGTTCCATATGTATTTAATGCATATTTAATATACTGAGTAAATAATGATTTTTTGCTATCTATGAGAAACCACAGGGATCAGGTTTTAAAGTTTTTTTAAAGCATATTTTTAGGTATGATAGTTAAACAGTTTCATCTGTATCAAGAACGCAGACTCTCAGCTTACTTCTAGTGGCCAGTTCTAGATGCGTATGCGCATGTCTGAGTCCCGTATAGTTTAGCTCTTTATGAGGTTACAGTAATGTCATTTATATGTAAAGTACCTCCGGCAGTCTTACAGCTGCATTGATCACAGGGAAACAAGAATAGGAGCCAAAATTTGAAATACGTCTCCCTACAGAGTATATGCTAACATATTGTGAAAAATCTCAGTTCCCTTAATTATTTCAGCCTTTCCTTTAGCTCTCTTATTTTGCTCATTCCTAAACTAGCTGTTTCTAAACCCAAAGGCATTCTTATTTTCAACAATAAATTGATTAGCATAATCTTTTTTCTGTTTATTCAATCATTCAAAACCTATTTTTTTTAATTAACATCTTTATTGAAGTATAATTGCTTTACAATGGTGTGTTAGTTTCTGCTGTATAACAAAGTGAATCGGCTATACATATACATATATCCCCATATCCCCTCCTTCTCACGTCTCCCTCCCACCCTCCCTATCCCACCCCTCTAGGTGGTCACAAAGCACCGAGCTGATCTCCCTGTGCTATGCGGCTGCTTCCCACTAGCTAGCTATTTTACATTTGGTAGTGTGTATATATCCATGCCACTCTCTCACTTCGTCCCAGTTTACCCTTCCCCCTCCCCGTGTCCTCAAGTCCATTCTCTACTCTCAAAACCAATTTTTGAACATCTGTTAGGAGCTGGGTAATACAAGATGATGAAGGCACAGAGGAATGAGCACAAGGACAGGGACGTGCCCTGGGTGCCCTGGGACACATGGCTGCTGCCTAGCGTAGACTGGAAGCTGGGACCAGGGAGCATGATTTCTGTACATGTAACCATACAGGAACATAGCCGATACCTTGGCAGTTTGAATGGTGATACAGGCTCTCAAGGAATACCACAATCCTAAGTGTCCTTGTCCTGTTCTTTCCCATCTTTCTTCTTTCAAAGGATTCAGGAGTTAAGGATGGAAGGAAATGAACCAATGTAGTCGCTCTCATTTAGAGGTGTGTCCAAGCAACACAAATGAAGAACAGTAGAGGCCAATGGTGAAAATAGCAGAGTATCTAATTCCATATTTTTAACAATGATGCAAAACATTCTTTTATTTTTCATTTTCTCACTTAGAAAATGATTGGTTATAATACCTGTGTGCTCAGGAAAATTGGCATCTGTACACTGAGCTGGATGCCCCCCAAAGTGCCCCAAAGTAGCGGCATGTACCACGATCATCAAATTAGGGCTCAAAGGAAGAGAATGTTTATGTAATAAGTGACTCTTGTATACATCAAAGCTGCTTAGCATACGAACATGATACCAGTTACATATAATCAGCTAATTCATTGGTTTTTTGTTCATAGTTTTGTTCCAAAGCCATTTTTTTTTAAAATTTATTTATTTATTTTTGGCTGTGTTGGGTCTTCGTTTCTGTGTGAGGGCTTTCCTCAGTTGTGGCAAGCGGGGGCCACTCTTCATCGCGGCGCGCGGGCCTCTCACTATCGCGGCCTCTCTTGTTGCGGAGCACAAGCTCCAGACGCGCAGGCTCAGTTGTTGTGGCTCACGGGCCTAGTTGCTCCGTGGCATGTGGGATATTCCCAGAACAGGGCTCGAACCCGTGTCCCCTGCATTAGCAGGCAGATTCTCAACCACTGCGCCACCAGGGAAGCCCCCCCAAAGCCATTTTTAACAGTATTTTCATGTACTCACAGCCTAAAAAAAAGAGCAGATATTAACATACCATTAGTTTGAGAACAGATATGTCAGCTGTATTTGCTTTCTGATCATTGATTCAATACACGTATTTTTTACATTCTGAAAATACTGAAAATTCCCAGACGTAAGTGTCCTTTAAGATACGTTTAATAACCACTGGTGGACTCATTACCTTTCTGCCACACTCTGTCAATTTGACATTATTTATAGGTTTATTAGCATTTTGATATGGTATAGATATTTACAATGCTTAATAGTCCTCAGTCTTTTACTTTTATATGCTTAGAGTGTTGACAGATTTCCAATAAAGTTTGTCATCTCCCAACAGAGAGAGTGTACCCATTGTTGCCATGTATTCAGATTTCTCTGTTATTATGCTAATAATTCTCTTTTGCTTGTTTTGGGAAGGGATTGAATTGGAAATTGTCAATAGCTGTGAAAAGAATAATGGTGGTTGTTCCTGTCACTGTGAACATGCAGTTGGTGGGCCCTGTTGCTCCTGTAACCATGGACACCGGCTTGATTCAGATGAGAAAACATGCATAGGTAATGTATGGTAAATGCCATCTTCCTTCAGAGGTTGCCCTGGATTCATTTAGCCCTTTCTTCTCTAATACTTAGTGCTCTAATGTAGCCACATCTCTCAAACTGCAAGAAGTAAAATGAACAGTGTCTTTGGCTACTGGATAAATGTAAAAGAAATACTAATTGACAGAAGACATCATTGTGTTTAGATATTTACTTTGAAGTTAAAGGAGATTTAAAACTTATTAGCAATATATATGGACTTAACAGTTTTATTTCTGGAAAATATTCTAAGGCCTATCTAACCATTTAATGTAATTTATAATTCAAACAAAAATGCCACCACGCATGCTAATTCTCTCCACCACAAGCAGAAGCAATCATGTTCATTGGTTTTCAACTTGGTGATAATTTGGATGCATGTTCACCTTTGACATGGGCAGGTAGCTACATTCCAAAAGAAAACTTTAAAAGATGTTATTCTTTGGAAATCCCAGCTCAAAACTATTTTTAATGGATAACTTTTTCAACGTATTATTAGAACTTATATCATTTGAGACAATGAGAAGAATAAATTCCACCCCAGCCTTGCTTCATAATGAAATGTTTAATCTAGAACTTCTGAGAAAAAGGAATATCTACTAAAAATAGGGAGAGTGAACATCAAACTAAATTACTATGTGCTCTGGGTCTGAGAGCACCTACAAGCCCCTGAAACAATTTGCCATCATTCGAGAATTATGACACCATATTTGCTTGTTTTCTTTTGTGATACTTTATATCACCTTTCTTAAAAATTATGATGTGAGTACTAAAAAAAATCTTTGACCTTTTCATGCTACAGTATGGTTTGAGGCAAATTGAAGTACCAAAAGAGGAGAGGTGAATTTCAAAAGCCTAAGTCATTGGGATTTTTTAGTTTGGTACTAATGTGACAGAGTGAACTTCAAGGGATTTTGAAGTATTCTGGTTTCATAAATTATTTAACCAAAACAATGTCATTACTTGTTATTTCTTGATCGAACATCACCTTCTGCATTTTTCTCAGTGTCTATGATGATTAACTTAATGAAACCAGTTGCTTGCCTTGCTTCTTTTTTGTAATGAGAATTATGCTTATAATTTTCTACCTTGCTAACATTTGTATCTCTGGAAAAAATAAAGGGCTTCCTTTCTTCTTTGCTCCCTCGCTCCCTCCCTCCCTTCCTTCTTTCCTTCCTACCTTCTTTTTTTGACTGTTGGGTAAGGGAAACTGGAATTTTGCTAAACCTTTTGTTTGCAACTTATAATTTGGTATCTTTCCTTATTCTTTGAAAAGTACAATTCAGTAAAGTTCTTATTTACAGCCAGAAAAAATAGCATCTGCCAGGGTCAAAATGTAGAAAATTGCATATTTATGACATTTCAGCAGTCAACATGACAACATTGTTTTGTTTACGGCTCAAGTTTATTTCATTTTCCAACAATAAATAACACTCATTCCTAAAGACCAAATATTCACTAGAGTAAAGGCAATGATTTGTTTGGAGTGTGCATATACATACTCTGCTTATTTGCCTGAGAACAGATTAAGGCCATGGATGCTTTGTAAAACATTCATGCATGAGGGAAATTAAACAATTTTCTTTTTAGTGTATTTTAAGATCAACTTTCCTTTTACATAACTTTCCTTTTACACGACTTTCCTTTTACATATAAATGTGTTCTAGTCTGCAAATGGTCAGTCTTGCCCACATGCAAAAATTTATTAGGGCTAAAACCTAGAGATGTGTTAACACAATTTGAAAGACAACTATACAAAATACAAGTGTCTGACCAGCAGTAAGTTCACTAAATTTAACAATTGGTAGTTATCAGAAAAATAATTTTATTCTAATCTTTGGAGCTTTATTCAGTGACTATGTGTGGGGGGCAGATACAGAAGGTCAAGTTTTTTCAAGGTTTACTTTTGATGCTTTTCTGAAGTCATAGTTGAAATGTTTAATTGTTTCACCTGACTGCAATTAATGCTGTAGTTTTGATTAGGGCTAGATTTTTAAGTACAGGTGAATTTCTCTGTGATGCTGCAATATTTGGTGTATTGGCCAATGTAAATAGGAAAAATATGATCATCAGAGAGGAAGAAAAATTAAAAATAAAAAGTAAGCAAGCAAAGATATTACCAAATAAGATCTGAAAAGGAATCAAGAAATTTAGGAAAACAGGTGATATAAGGGTTGAAGGGACAGGGCATTTTAAGAAAGGAAGAATGGGGTTTCAGGTGAGTTCTGTACACGAGACAGGAAATAACCCCAGAGGAATGATAATAGAAGAAGAATCCAAAATGGGTCATAAAATGATAGATCGAGGAATTCATTTTTCCAGTTATGTGATGCAATTGTGCTCCTTACTGGTTGAGAACAGGGAATCATGAGACGTATATGTTTAGAGGCTCTGGTGATATCTGAGAAGACTTTTTAAAAAATCTTGAAATAAGAAAATCCAAAAAACGTAAAAGATAATGTTTTAGATAAAATGAAACTGAATTTTTTAAAGTTTTTTTTTTTTGTCCTCTATATTCATGCTACGTAATACAAAGGATAAATGAAGTTTTAATATAAGAAAGGAAAAAAATATCATCTAGAGTTTTGTGAGTAGCACTGCTTGTGACATTTTGCAGGAGAAAGAATATTTTGTGTCCAAATGACCTTCATTTGGATATTTTATGGTGACCCTTAACCTTAGCTGATTGATTGCATTTTCTTTCCTTCCTTTCTCTTGTCTGCATTTTCTTACATTGGTACCCTTTCCAAGGTTAATTGAGACACTGACCTTTTATATCTGGGGCCGCTCATGTAGTTATGGAGCAATGGGATTTTGTAAACTCAGCGCTGACAGGCCGCCCAACTTAACAGTTCAACAAAGGGGGTAGAATTGAACTAAGGACCTATAGCCAAAAACCCTGACCACACAATTCCCAGGTGTCTAGCCTGGTGAAAGCAGTGGGTAAAGAGTCTGTTGCTACCCTTTAGCCAATTACATTATAAATGATCCCCTCAAAACTCAGGACAAATCGATTAGCCTTTGGCTGAAAGGTTTCAATTTGACATCTTCTGGTGCATTTTTATTTTCTGCAAGGCAAATAAAGGAAGACACATGCCAGACTGTAGAATTCTAGAGTAACAGTGCTGAAGGAGACTTAAAGATCATCATTTAGAAAGCTGTTTATCTGATAGGACATTCCAGGGTAATAGTGTCACCAATTATAATAAAAACTCATCCCAGTCAAAGCATCATCGAAAAGTTCAAGCAAATGCCCTGAAATATTCTGTAATTTAACACATAATATTTAAAATGATTGTCTGCCCTCTCTCTAAATTGCCTTTATCCACGGCTCTTCCCAGTCACGTGACTTCTTTTTGCTTGGGAACGTTCTTTCATCTGAAGTTCCAGAAGAACAATCACATAGGGGCCTAAGACTGCCTCCTCTTTGCAGCTATTAAATGTCCACTAAATGGAATTTTTGGGCTATTCTTCTCAAGCTGTTTTTTTGTTGTCGTTCTTCAAGTTCTCTGTTCAGTTAGATTGCTATTTAAACTGGAAAAATAGCAGAGATCTCTTACCCTGTGCTTATAAATGCATTTGGAGATGACTTACATGCTTTTCAAATAAATACCAGGCATAGAAGCATGTCAGAAACGTAAACCCAAATGCGGCCTCATTTGTTTTGTGTTATAGTCTCTTCAGTGTCTGTACTCTGTAACCTGAGAAATAGGGAATGATTAGTAAAACAGTTTTAATTTCGAAGTGAGGCTTATCGGCACCTTCACAGGTCAGTTAAATTCCTGCCCTTAAGTAACAGAAATGTCCTTTCCCCCTTTAGACCTTGATGAATGTGAGAGTGGAGAAGCCTGCTGGGCCCAGCTCTGCATCAACTATTTAGGAGGCTGTGAATGCAGTTGTCAGGAAGGCTTTAGGATCAGTTCTGACGCTTGTGGATGTGATGGTGAATTCCTGAGCTCTAATGTGAAATCCCTGATGTGATGGGGCAATCAATGGAGGGGGAATATCTGAGATAGAGTGTTAGGGTGGGAAAGGGAAGGCTTTGACACTAAAGAGACTTGGATCTCTCTGTGGCTCGACCACGTTCTATTATATGAACTTGGGTGACAGTGCCCTGAGCCTCAAATCCTCATCAGTAAAGTGAAGACAATAATGGAATTACGGGGGAAATTAAGAAAAGTAATAAATGTAAAGTGCCTACTACTGTGATTGACATCGAGAAATCACTCAACTAAAAGTAGCTATTATTATTATAATAACAGTCATCGACCCATAATCCCTTTTACCTAATTTAATATATATAGGCAAGTGAGAGATTCCAGCAAGCCATAGCACACTGCCACAGGAATTGCTCGTGGCAAGCTTGACTGGAATCAGAGGTGATTACTGAGTGTCCTTCTAATTTAAGGGCAATAGCAAAAGGATTGCGGGTTCATGAGCCACAGTCCAAATCTGTATCAGAATCCTTTATATATCTGATATTAATCTGGCTAATGCAAGTTTTAAGATGAGTCATTTTATAGTTTTCTAACATATCTGTTGAAATTGATTCACTTACCTTTCAGATGACTTCTAGCTGATAGGTACATTTTTATATGATAGGAGAGTTTGAATTCAGTGAGTAGAGTTAATTCACTTTTTTATACCATTAAGAAGGGCTCATGTCAGTCATTGCTGTAAATTGCTTTAACGAGTTTACCTTAAATATATAATCTTTAAATTTTCATTTGTGATTATTATTACCATTATTTTGAACCTTACTTTTCTTGAAATAAAAGATTAGAAGATTGTTATCTATTTCAATAATAGTCAAATTATATAAGAAGACTTTAAAAAGAAGTGCCTCAGAGAAAATAGTGTTTCTTGGATTAAAGAAATAAATTCTTGTATTCTGTTGAGGATAATAGTTGTGTTTCTTCATATAGATGCCAAACTCCCCAGCCTTGCAGTATAGATAACAGCAAAGAACATACAACTATGATATCTATATATTCTAAACACAGTAGAGCATATTACCACTTACACCTCCCATCCAATTAACAGGGCCAAAAAAAATTGAATTTCATGTGCCATCTGTTCTTAAGCAGAGTGAGCCAAGAGATGATTGTATGGCGTGAATATACATACTTGGGTACACACATCCAAATGGAAAAGGTATCCACAATCTGAGGCCAGGCCTAGAAACTCAGCTTCATAAATGAACTTTTAGTATACTGAACACATTGATCAAAGTCTGGGCTCAGACGTGGACAATAGCACCAGTAAGTCATATGAGATTAAGGCCTAGGGTTCTTCCATCTCTCAAATTCTCCACAAACTGTGTACAGAATTATGCATGGAATAAAGGCTTCACCATAGATATTGAATAATTCAAGAGTGAATGAACGTTCTGCAAAATGGTACACAGCCTAAGACCATGTAAGTTTTAAATTCTTCCTCAAATCTCATGAACAAGCTCTCAGAAAGACCTTGTCTATGTAGGTAAACTATGGTAAACTTGGAAATGAGTGAAGGAAAAATAATTGGCAGGATATATTTGAGGAAGAATTTGGGGCTATGCTTTCTATATAGCAATACATTGTTATTGGTTAATAAAGGTGACAAATATGCCCGTGAGTTCATAATGTCTATTTTATCTCTCAATGCCTAAGAGCAGACACTGTTTAAATTTTCCCAGGTGTGGATGACTGTCTGGATGTCAGTATCGTCTGTGACCAACTATGTGTCAACTCTGTGGGAACCTATGAGTATACTTGTGAGGAAGGCTGCAGAATTGGAAGTGATGGAAAAACTTGCATCTGTAAGTTGCTGCGGAGAGTTTTATCAAATCTCTTCTAACCAACTTCAACCCTTGTCTTGTTCTTTGGGAGCACGGAGACCATATATTCTTTAACTCAACCTGTCCTCCCCTTTCTGTCTTCACAGACTGAGATCTTTCTTTTCCTTTTGTTCTTTCTGCGGCAGTTTCAACTCTGTGCTTGCTGCTTCTCACCTTCATTTACAATAGGCAGTTTGAAATGGCTTTCTCAAAGAGTTTTACCTTTCAGCTGCCCCCTGCCTTGACTGTATAGTTCAGACTCTCTCATTTTTCCCATCAAGCCTTGCTCAGTTTTTCCTTCTTTTAACCAGCATGTGGAATCCAGGTCTTTCCCTGTGCGGTCTGAGCTTTAGTTGATGATGAGTTAAAGGAAGAAGAAGAGGAGTTAGACATTGTGAAGTTTCCAGGTCTTCTATTCAAGAGCCCACCTCAACTGCTTCATTATGTGGCCACCTCTCTGCCTCTCACCCACGAAGATGAAGAAGATGAGGAGGAAGAGGGGAAAGGTATTCGAGGAGAACTGACTGCTTTGCACAGAGTTGGTGCGTAAAAGCATGTATCTCATTAAAATCACCTCTTTTCTCTATTTTTAGATAATTCACATAAATCTTTCATAGACAATTTCATTATCACTGTTTAATGGCATCAAGTGTTTTAACGTGATATTAGCAAGAAAAATGGGACCAAAATTACTTCTTCATAGCTCCCTATGAAATTCATCATCTTTTGTCTTTCTTCCCTTTAGCACAAAAAAAGGTTGCCATGTAGGTATGTGTGGATGAGGGGGTGCAGGGGGGTGGGCGCTATTGAAAATGTGATACAGTGAAATGGAGCTGAAAAATAGCTTTGAATTAGCGTAATGGAGAAAAGGATTGGGACCTTTTAGTTCTAACAGTTTAAACTCTACTAGAAGTCATTTTTGTATGGTTAAAATTTACCTTAAATAGCCTTAAAATCTAGACCCTTTCTAAATTTTAAAATGCAGAAAATCAATGGTTCAATATGCTCAAGTGGACCAAGAAAAAATATCTTTACAAATGTGAGCAGTTTTTCTTATATATCCATGCAACGGAACTCAAGCATCAAATCACTTCTGATCAGAATAAATTAGCATAACCTCATTCAAAAGTAACAGTTTGCAGCCAGTCTGCTGCTTCTTTTTCTTTTCTTTGTAAGACAGAGCTGCTCTTTTTGTTCTCCCTCTATTCCTTGTATTTTAAGAGCATCAAAGCTTAATGATTTCTTTAGAAGACATTCAGTAAAATAGCAGATGTGTTTATACGCTGTGGTCAATGATAATAATATCAATAAGTGCATCTGCATAATGATAGAAATGCTTTAATGTTACTGAATTAGACTCCTGATACTTCGGCTACTCAAAGTCAGAATAGAAATAGTTCAGGGCTACCAAGACAGTCAGAACTTGAGTGGCCAAGATCTAGAGAGAAGAGAAGCTCAGACAAGTGAGATGGACAATCTGTGCTACTTTTCTCCTTGAGCCATTTGCTAATGTATGGGCTATGCAGACAGAGAAGCCAGGAAGTCTACCGACAGCTGCAAAGAGAGCAAGGAGCTAAGCCCAGTTACAGCAGTATCATGCATGGTGCTGGAGAGGTAGAAGTTGGAGTTGAGAATCTGCCAAGGTGGAGAAGCCTTGCTAAACATGACAGGCTTTCAACTGGGACATCTGAAAGACCCCATCTAGAGACAGGAGCAAATCTTAAAATGGAGTGAGCCTTAAAAAAACAACTGAGATAAAGTCTCTCCATCCTTATTCAGATTAAGGTAATTTCCCTCAAGAATAGAATGGATAAACACATTATGGTACATTTATACAATAGAATACTATATAGCCATAAAAAATAAACTAGTGAACACACAATATGGGTGAGTCTCATAAACATTATATAGAATGAAAGAAGCTTGATACCAAAGAGTACGTACTTTACAATTCCATTTATATAAAGTTCAAAAATAAGGGAAAATAATCCATGGTGATATAAATCAGAATAGAGCTTAATTGGTAAGGCTGATGATTAAGAATCATCAAGTCACCTTTCAGTTTTTGGGGTGCTGGTAATAAGCTATTTCTTCATCTGGGAGGCATTTACATGGGGTAGTTTACACTGTGGGAGAAAAAAGTATGAAGTGTACACTTGAGTTTTGTGCACTTTTCTGCATGTATATTAAATCTCAGTAAAAAGGCTTACTTGGGAAAAAAACAAAACAAAACTTTGCATAAAACAGCCTGGAAGGAAAAACACTAAAGTGCCAGGACCATTGATTATTTTTGTGTTCAGAAATTAATGGTAATTTCTTTTCATTTTTTACTTTCTTAAATATCCTAAATATTCTTTAGGGACTACTTCCAAGCTCTATTTTAAAAGGTATCTCTTTGCTATTGTCTTTTTCTGAGACTCTTTAGGTAATGTGCTCAAGCATCATGTTTATTTGTTTTTTGGGACATGAAGGGTTTCATCTTTATTTTCAGTGACGTAGACAGTATGGGTCCACTAAGATGGTCTTGCATTCCGGTCTGTTTAGATCATACCTTCGGACACGATTGCACGTTGAGCTGTGAGGACTGCATGAATGGAGGCTGGTGCCAGGAAGGAAAGAGTGGATGCTCCTTCCCAGCTGACTGGGGAGACATTCCTTGTAATGAAAGTAAGTGATTCCTTGGAGCCCTGGTAAGAGAGTGATGAATTTTCCTTTACTGCTGGTAAACTGTTGGTCATGAGCTCTTTACGTATGTTCTCCCCAAAACGTTTTAACAAGGTTAACAATTGCTATGGGTGCAAAACCAATTTATTTGTTGTGCACAAAGAATGTCTGTGAAGCACTGAGGTTTCAAACTGAACATGTGATTAAAATGGGAGATTTTGTGTTCCCTGGGAAACTTGATGTGCTGTCTCTTGTTTATCCATGGAACGTAAAAGTTTATAAAGGATCCTCATATTCTAGGCCTATAAAAATCCCTCCATTTAAATAAATCATTAGGCCCTGGCAAGCTACTCCCAATGAAGAAAAAAAAAATGAAAGGATTTGAGTTACGAAGTGTAGTTAATGGAACTGCTTGACTGTTTGCTGCCTCTTTTTTGTTTGTGTTTTCTCTTCTTTTTCTTTTAAACAATATGTAAATACAGGCAGTGACACTTGTAAGTTTTTTATATAAGTCTCTCATGAGAAAATGTCAATGATTTGAAAAATAATACCTCTAATACATTTTTTCCTTTATATTTTAAATGGAGGTATATTTGCAGATACTAAAACTGCCAAGTAATAAAAACAGAATATATGGACTATTTTTATTTCCTTTTTCTCTTTTTAAATTTCCCTCATACATTTTTTAATAAAAGAGTTTTCTTGGTCTTTGTGAATCGCTTGGAAGATGATATGAGCAGATTTTCTTTTGAAGCCCCTGCGTGTGGGAAGAAAGAGCACAAATATTGTTTCTATCATGAGATGGATGCAAAACTTGAATTATAACATAGTGAAGTGGTTCCCCCAGAATTACTAGTTAGAGTGTGGAGGCTCTTCCTGAAGCATCACTCTGATCATGTCTGCCTGCTGCTCAGAAAGCTTCAGGAGTGTCCCATTTCCTGATACATAAAGCTTTATGCTTCTAATCTAGTTACTGGCAACCATCTAATATCAGGCCCTCATAAATCCTTTTCTCTTTCTATCCACAACTCTTTGACCAGCTTATCATTTCCAGCAAGCTAAACCACTCACTACTTAATGCTTTGCACTTTGCAGCTTTGTGCCTTTTGCTAAACTGCCATCTTTGTCTATTGCCATTTATTGCACGACACTTTATTTGATGGCCCCAGTCTAATCACAGCTATTTATATTTTTGGTGGGTTTAAAGCCTCTCTCTCTACTTCTCTCTCTCTCTTTCTCTCCCTCTCTCCATTGAATTAGAGTTAGCTATGCTCCTGTTCCATTTCCTTACTAGCCTGGAAGCTTATTGGCCGGGTCCTTTTCACATTTCTCCAAATTGGAAGCACCTGTGCATGAATGGATAAAACTTTGTATTGGGACTCCCAGCTATATGGACCTGCTGCTTGACGTAGTCAACTGTATAAAACTGGGATCAAATAAATCTTATTGCATGACTATTAGGAAGTAAGTGTTTTCCCTATATTGTAAATTTTTTTGGGTAAATATGCATCTTCCAAACCCTTGATCCCTAACATGTCAGCATGAGAGATGAAACTAAAAATCTATTGCAAATGCATCAGAATAAAACGTCTGACACAAAATTAATATAGAAATGTTGAAAATGAACTTCCTGATAAAATGAAGATAACATGACCCCTTCTTTGGCTTTGGAAAACCTTGAGATACTCTAAGTGTTCACATGGTCCAGAAAAGGGCAGTCTGTCCCTGAAAGCAGAAACTTATGTCTTCTTTGCATTTCCTGTCTTTCTTTCATTTTTTTTCTACAAAAATTAAAACAGAACAATCCAGGTTGGAAAAAAGAAAGTGCTCAGTAATTCTTTAACAAAAAGGGAGAGCAAGAACACTTTCTTAAAAATCCCTATAAACTGTAATAAATGGAAGTGACCAATCATTCATCACTAGTATTTCTAAGAGTACCAGCTCTTCAAATGCAGCAAGAGACATTTAAAAAAAAAAAATTCTGCAGGGATCTGGAAAGTTGATTTTCCCACGGAGTAGATCTTCTAGCCCAATATCTTTATTGGTCTATAATGAAAACATATACTTGGATGTTTTAGGAATTTCTCCAAGTAGTTACAATGAAACAATTAAAAATTACCACATATTAATTTTAACAGCACATTTTAGAACTCCATTTCTTTTGAAGAGATTTCATATTGACTGTCTCATTTGTTATTGTGAGACTCTATCAGTGGAAAGAGAAGATAGGAGTATTTTCATATGACAAATGAATGGACTGTATATTATATGGAAGGGAAGATTCATGACTTCTTCCAAATCATCCAGCTATGGTTTGGCGCATGTTTGTTTTAAAATTTTCTTCTCCAGGATAATGGCTCTGTTTGATGTTAATGAAGTATTTAGCAAATCCGTGTGTGCCGTGATATCATATTCTTTTAGTGGGGGACTACCAGATGATAGTGTTGGTATGCCAATATTGATGCCTTGCTATAACCCACATACTGTTCAAGCTATTTAAACTTGCCTAGCTTCATTTTCCAGGTATATATATATTTAAAAATGTGCCATCTGTAGTTGCTGTAAGAATTCAAAGACTTACTACATGTAAATTAACAATGCAGGTCTCAACCAGTATTTGTGGCCAGTTTCTTTCTCTCTTACTCCTTTCGTTTTCCCCTTTCCTTTTCATAGTAACCTCGGGCTTGAAAGCAAAGAAAAAAGCGAATAAGAAGCCAAGTTTCCATATTAGCAACATCTGGAATGGTGTGGGTGGGTAGATGGAGGAGGTGATATAAATGTAGTTTTACAATATTTAGCCAATTATGATAAAATGTCAATTTAAATAGGTACTGAACTTATCTCAACAGCACTATTTACTCAAGTTAAGCTTAAAGTCATAGACATTTCCCCCACTTTATTTATTTTTAATGGAATACTAAGCACTTCCCCCCCCCCCAAAACAACAAACCAAAGAAAACAGTTGTTTGCTTGACGTTGTCAATCTTTGTGCAGAACACCTTGGAACCCTCAAGACAGTCTTAGTTGCCTTCATTTCTGGTTAAAAATCCATGGCTTTTTTTTCTACATTTTCTTCCCATTTTTCAAAATAGAAGATGCAGTTTGTTTCTCACTAAGGTTAGTAACATATATAGAGCAAAAATGTTTAAGTAGTTCTGACAATGTGAAGGTTAGAGTTTAAGGAACAAGGTAAATTTTGCATGTAAACCTTGTTAGCAGTTCTTCAGTCAACATCATTTTAACTAGCTGTATCAGTAATTCTTCCAGCAATGATGACGCCATTCAAACTAGGAACAGGCCAGAGACTCTTCCTGGGTCTGCAAGTTACAGAGATTTTAATTACTGAGAATCCATTCTAATAGAAAGACAAGCTTTTATTCTCTAACCATTTGTATCACAATGAGTATATTACACTGTGTGTCCACCTTCTCCATTTTCTTCATAGCTCGTTCCCTAGAGACCAGTGGGAAAGAGTATGACGGCATCTGTGATTGTCAGAACGGAGGCACCTGTGACCCTCTGAGCTGGCAGTGCCAGTGCCCCTCAGGGGTTCATGGGAAAACCTGTGACGACGGTAGGAATGGCTGGTCACATGAGACAGCTCTTTAAGTTCTTGATGTTTCTAATAGGAAATAAACAAAATAAAAGCTGCGTCTCTACTTTTCAAGGTGGTCTTTTCTTTTTTCTTTTTAATATGGTTTTTATTCTTCAATTTGTTAATATGGTGTATCACATTGATTGATTTGCGTATATTGAAGAATCCTTGCATCCCTGGGATAAATCCCACTTGATCGTGGTGTATGATCCTTTTAATGTGTTGTTGGATTCTGTGTGCTAGTATTTTGTTGAGGATTTTTGCATCTATCTTCATCAGTGATATTGGTCTGTAATTTTCTTTTTTTGTAGTATCTTTGTCTGGTTTTGGTATCAGGGTGATGGTGGCCTCATAGAATGAGTTTGGGAGTGTTCCTTCCTCTGCAATTTTTTGGAAGAGTTTGAGAAGGATGGGTGTTAGCTCCTCTCTAAATGTCTGATAGAATTCAGCTGTGAAGCCATCTGGTCCTGGACTTTTGTTTGTTGGAAGATTTTTAATCACAGTTTCAATTTCATTACTTGTGACTGGTCTGTTCATATTTTTTATTTCTTCCTGGTTCAGTCTTGGAAGGTTATACCTTTCTAAAAATTTGTCCATTTCTTCCAGGTTGTCCATTTTATTGGCATAGAGTTGCTTGTAGTAGTCTGTTAGGATGCTTTGTATTTCTGTGGTGTCTGTTGTAACGTCTCCTTTTTCATCTCTAATTTTATTGATTTGAGTCCTCTCCCTCTTTTTCTTGATGAGTCTGCCTAATGGGTTATCAATTTTGTTTATCTTCTCAAAGAACCAGCTTTTAGTTTTATTGATCTTTGCTATTGTTTTCTTTGTTTCTATTTCATTTATTTCTGCTCTGATCTTTATGATTTCTTTCCTTCTGCTAACTTTGGGTTTTGTTTGTTCTTCTTTCTCTAGTTCCTTTAGGTGTAAGGTTAGATTGTTTATTTGAGATTTTTCTTGTTTCTTGAGGTAGGCTTGTATTGCTATAAAATTCCCTCTTAGAACTGCTTTTGCTGCATCCCATAGGTTTTGGGTCATCGTGTTTTCATTGTCATTAGTTTCTAGGTATTTTTTGATTTCCTCTTTGATTTCTTCAGTGATCTCTTGGTTATTTAGTAACGTATTGTTTAGCCTCCATGTGTTTGTGTTTCTTATGCTTTTTTCCCTGTAATTGATTTTTAATCTCATATTGTTGTCGTCAGAAAAGATGCTTGATATGATTTCAATTTTCTCAAATTTACTGAGACTTGGTTTGTGACCCAAGAGGTGATCTATCCTGGAGAATGTTCTGTGTGCACTTGAGAAGAAAGTGTAATCTGCTGTTTTTGGGTGGAATGTCCTATAAATATCAATTAAATCTACCTGGTCTATTGTGTCATTTAAAGCTTGTGTTACCTTATTAATTTTCTGTTTGGATGATCTGTCCATTGGTGTAAGTGAGGTGTTAAAGTCCCCCACTATTATTGTGTTACTGTCGATTTCCTCTTTTAGAGCTGTTAGCAGTTGCCTTATATATTGAGGTGCTCCTATGTTGGGTGCATATATATTTATAATTGTTATATCTTCTTCTTGGATTGATCCCCTGATCATTATGTAGTGTCCTTCCTTGTCTCTTGTAACATTCTTTATTTTAAAGTCTATTTTATCTGATATGAGTATTGCTACTCCAGGTTTCTTTTGATTTCCATTTGCATGGAATATCTCTTTCCATCCCCTCACTTTCAGTCTGTATGTGTCCCTAGGTCTGAAGTGAGTCTCCTGTAGACAGCATATTTATGGGTCTTGTTTTTGTATCCATTCAGCAAGCCTGTGTCTTTTGGTTGGAGCATTTAATCCATTCACGTTTAAGGTAATTATCAATATGTGTGTTCCTATGACCATTTTCTTAATTTTGGAGGGTTTGTTTTTGTAGGTCCTTTTCTTCTCTTGTGTTTCCCACTTAGAGAAGTTCCTTTAGCATTTGTTGTAGAGCTGGTTTGGTGGTGCTGAATTCTCCTAGCTTTTGCTTGTCTGTAAAGCTTTTGATTTCTCCATCGAATCTGAATGAGATCCTTGCTGGGTAGAGTAATCTTGGTTGTAGGTTCTTGCCTTTCATCACTTTAAGCATATCATGCCACTCCCTTCTGGCTTGTAGCATTTTTGCTGAGAAATCAGCTGTTAACCTTATGGGAGTTCCCTTGTATGTTATTTGTCATTTTTCCCTTGCTGCTTTCAATAATTTTTCTTTGTCTTTAATTTTTGCCAGTTAGATTACTGTGTGTCTCGGCATGTTTCTCCTTGGGTTTATCCTGTATGAGACTCTCTGCGCTTCCTAGACTTGGGTGGCTATTTCCTTTCCCATGTTAGGGAAGTTTTTGACTGTAAGTTCTTCAAATATTTTCTCAGGTCCTTTCTCTCTCTCTTCTCCTTCTGGGACCCCTATAATGCGAATGTTTTTGTGTTTAATGTTGTTCCTGAGGTCTCTTAGGCTGTCTTCATTTCTTTTTGTTCTTTTCTCTTTATTCTGTTCCTCACCAGTAAATTCCAACATTCTGTCTTCCAGGTCACTTATCCATTCTTCTGCCTCAGTTATTCTGCTATTGATTCCTTCTAGTGTATTTTTCATTTCAGTTATTGTATTGTTCATCTCTGTTTGTTTGTTCTTTAATTCTTCTAGGTCTTTGTTAAACATTTCTTGTATTTTCTCGATCTTTGCTTCCATTCTTTTTGCGAGGTCCTGGATCATCTTCACTATCATTATTCTGAATTCTTTCTCTGGAAGGTTGCCTATCTCCACTTCATTTAGTTGTTTTTCTGGGGTTTTATCTTTTTCCTTCATCTGGTACATAGCCCTCTGCCTTTTCATCTTGTCTATCTTTCTGTGAATGTGGGTTTTGTTCCACAGGCTGCAGGATTGTAGCTCTTCTTCAAGGTGGTTTTTCTGAATAAGTAAAGGGCTGTGTCTATATATACAAGAGCACAATTGCTTTGACTGATGAATGTGTAACAGAAAAAAATAACTGATACTTAAATCACCAACTGTGATCTAAGCAGGATGAATCCAGATACAGAGACAGCCTTTCTCATTTGCTGAGCAAAATGTTGAGTCTGTGTGCAGAGGTTTACACATACGGCCTGAGTGAATTGTTTTGCTCTGCATAATAAAAGAATGAAGAAAATGAAGCGCTTTGGGCATATCAGGGAGGAAGTGAGATAAAAATCAGAGAAGAAAAGGAGAGGAGAGAGAGAGGAAAAGAGAGGAGAAATGATGGTTGAAAAGCTCACAAAATACCAATCCAATGATTGCTGTGTGTGGATTTTTCATGGAAACCAGTCAAGAGACCACATTTTCTACATGGGTTGATAAAACACAAAAAAGAAACTGCTTGTACAGTCCCAGGAGTTGAAGGCAGAGAGTCAATGAAGATATAAGTCTTCAGGAACTGCCAGAAATCATGGGGAGTTTATTAGATTCTCACAGGTCGTGAAACTGGGGAGATGGAAAGCAAGTTTAGTTTGCTCTCAGAGAGGTGCAGGAAGGCACCTCTAGTTGTTTATCCTCCGAACACTATTTATTCATTTATTCAAAATACATATATTAAGTGCTTGCAAGGCACTGTGCCAGGTTTTATGATATGGTAACAAAACAAAAATAAAAAAGCTCCTGGTCCTTCTTCGTGGAACTTACAGTCTTGTTCAAAGCAGACATCAGTTACAAATGTTGGTAGGTATTTCAAATTAAATATTAATGTGTGCTTGGAGGTCAGACCATGAGAACCATACAGACTGTGTGAGCCAGGGAACGACTTCTAGAGAAGTGACCCTTAAGCAGAAGCCTGCAAAAGGAGGAGACATGAGACAGGGGATGAGAGAGTGAGCCACGTGTTGCCCAGCTGTGAAATGGGAAAGAGTGAGGTACATTAGAGGCACCTAAGGAAGGTCAGCTGGTGGAGCAAAAGTCAGGGAGATATTAGTGCAACATGAGGTCAGCCAGTGCAGGGGCTCATCAGTCTTGTTATGTTTGGAGTTTTTAACCTGACAGCAATGGCAAGTCATTGCAGAATTTTTGGCAGAGGACATAAAATCACAGGGGTGGTTTTTAAAAGAGCTCTCTAGCCTTGGTCCAATCAGATTGGAAATGTCTTACCTTTTGCAAGCTCCTTATCTTATGTAACAACAGCAGCTCTAGTGAGGTTTGCATGTGGGTTAATATTCACTTCCTTTGTCTTTCTACCCTTTAGGATGCCCAAAAGGGTTCTTTGGGAAGAGTTGCAAAAGGAAATGTAACTGTGCCAACAGTGGCCATTGCCACAGGGTGTATGGCGCCTGTATGTGTGAGCCAGGGCGCTATGGGAGGTTTTGTCATCTGAGTAAGTCACAAGCATGAAATTTTCTCTCTGTGTGTAAGCAAGGAGGCTTAGAAGAGTACTAAAAATACTTCAGTGTCAACTTAAAGGAAGACAGCCAAACTTAAGAGCTGCAAGCTTAAGTTTTATTCAGGGTCTTGCTGAAGACTAGAGCCTAGGAGACAGCCCCTCAGTTCGCTCTGAGGAAACTGCTCCAATGAGGTAGGGGAGAAGCCAGTTTATGTATATATATTTCTATCCTCCCATACACATCTCATTTAACTTTAGGGTTGACTTAACCGGCACCACACCTGTTGTATGATATTATACATTATCCTTTACTTATGTAAAGTGAAATGCCTTATATATTATTAAAGAGGAAGTGCAGTAATATGAAATAGCCCATACATTTTAAAAATGTTATTGCCAAGTTATGTAAATCCGCACCTCTGTAAATGACATTTTAAGGTAATTAAAAAAAATAAACCCTCTTTCTACTAAATATATATATATGTGTGTGTATATATATATATATACATATGTATATATATATATATATATATACATGTTGGTAAAAGAATCTGGGTTCATTGAAATTTTTCCTGAGATATGCATCTAACCATCTAAGTGCCTGTTTATCCAAAGCACAGAGTGCCTCTTCCTGTTTTTCATCCTGGATTCCCCTCAGGGTACACTATTCTGCAGTGGGTTAGGACTTAACTGTTGTAGAACTGGGTGGTAAGCAACACATCTCTGTTCTTCTTTGTTCATATTAGACAAAAGAAGAGAGTAAAAAGTATAACATATTTTATATGGTCGTATCATATATATATATATATATGACGATTTATGCTCTAATCTTTATTTAGCCTCCTTACGTTATAGAATCTATATTTTGATGAATGAAAGAAAAATATTTCTGGAGTCCTTCCATTTTTTCCCTAGTTAGGTTTACCTTGATTATTGAGAGAGGATTGTTAATAGTTCATTTAAGTGGACATTCCACACTTTATGAAAGTTGAATATCGAAGGCCCAGTACAAGTGTCTTTTATTTCTGGGTTCTAGTGCAAAACAATATCATTCCCTAAAATGTCTAAAACGTATTATTCACTTTGCATTTTGGCCAGCAATCACATTCTGCAAAAGATGTGCGAAAACACAATCACCAATAAATGTTTCAGCTCATCGGTAACTTTTAAGTTGTCTCCCAGTGGGACAGCTCTGGACGCCTACCGACCATCCCATCTTGAAGCTGTGTGCAAGTACCTGTGAGCCTGAAACAGTCTGTACCTCGCTCCACCACCTATTCCATATGCCTGCCTCTGAAAATCCTTCCTGAGTGAACCTCAGTAATACCATGACCCTTTTTTAATAACAGAGACCTTCTAGAGTCTTATATTGTATTTTTAGCTGAATGTCCATGGACCTTATCTACTTAAGAAAAGGCATGCTCCTTAAAAACAGAGAGTAAATTGTGAATTCTCCAATAACAGAGCCAGTGAAGGCATCATAGAAAACTGAGCCTGAGTCATGAGGAAAGGCTTGGACAAGCAAAAGGGAAGAGAAGGGGAGAAGACATGGGTAAATGAGAAAATGGAGAGGCCAATGGTATGTTCCAGAGCATCAGATACTTCCTGGAACATGCCAAGGGAAGAAAACTCACCTAGAAACAAAGATAGCATCACTTCTGTTATTGTTCCTCTAGGGTAACAAGACACTCCCCATTTTTTAGTAGTAACTTTTGAATATTTTATAAGCTAATACCAGATGTTTTGGCAAAAACATTTAAGTCATAATTTATCTGCTCAAAAATTTAAAAAGCAGATGGTGGTGGTGGCAATGTTGGTTGGCATTTGGAACGTGACCCTCTTTAGAAAATCATACACATTCCAGTTCTTCAGGACTCTTATTGCTCAGACTTGAGGCTTCATTTATTAATGCCACTTGCCTGGCCCTAAGAAGCTTGAATTTTGCAACCCTATATTAGTTTTCTAGAGCTGTCGCAATAAAGTACCACAAATTGAGTGCCTTAAACAACAGACGTGCATTGCCTCACAGTTCTGGAGGCTGGTAGTCTGGGATCAAGGTGTTGGCAGATCATGCTCCCCCTGCAGGTGCTAGGGAAGGGTCGGTTCCAGGCCTCTTCCCTAGCTTCCTATAGTTCTTTGGCTTGTGACAGCAGAACTCCAACATCCTCATGGCATTCTCCCTGAGTGAGTGCCTCTGTGTCCAAATTTCTCCTATTTATAAGGACACCAGTCATATTGGATTATAAGCCCATCCCACTTCAGTATGACCACATCTTAAGTAATTATATCAGCAAAGACACAATTTCCAAATGAGGTCACATTCTGAGGTACCGGAGGTAAGTACTTCCACATATGCATTTTGGAGGATACATTTCAATGCATAGCAAATCCTGAGAAGACACTAGATTGCTAAAATAGTTACTTCTTCCACTTTTTCTTTTTTTGTAAGTGTATCTCTCCAGTTCTATGTTCTTAATGTACCCAATTGTCGCATTTAAGTATTCCGTGGTGTCTGAGTTGTCCCCTGAACCACTGTTCTACAAGCTGAACCAGGAAGAGTAAGTAGGGCATGGAAGCCAATCTAAGGAGGTGAGTGCTCTAGAATGAGCACGAGGTCCACATCGAGGAAGACAATAGCTCTGACAGACCCTGGGGGCTTGGTGGGCCTGGGGAAGGACTCAACACTAAGAAGATGCAGGAAGGATGACAGAGGTATCATATAATTTATCATCCAAATAGGATACCATTAACAGTGAAAAGGAGCCCTGTTAATAATTCTGTTCTGCTTTAAGGGGTAACTCTGTTCCTAGCAATTGAGACAAAGACCACCCTCCATGGTGGCATTGTAACCACCACTTCAAATTAGCCCTGCTAATAATAGCAAATATTAGCAGATGCTAATAATTTCCATCCATCAGAAAGTCGAGTGGTTTATTTTTGTTCTCTCCAAGCACCTGTCCACAGCAAAGCCTATATAGGTATATAATATAATTATTTTGATCCTGGAGGGCACTTGAAGGATCTTTTATTTGAGTCCTGTAGACACTTGTAATGGGGGAGAAAAAATTGTCAGAGTTATATTTTGGAAAGGGAATTGAATTACTATAACTCCTCAAAGAGAGAACTAAGGTGCGGTATGTTTTCCTGAATGCAAAGGTGGGACTTTCTCAAATTAGAATTCCTGTGCTGACTAGCATCCCTAAAACTCAAAGTCATGGGGAAAATAATTAAGGAAAGACGAGCACCATTTGCCAAAGACATGGGCCAAGATAATGCTGCTGTCAGGATGAAAGTTTTGTGTCATCTACACGATGTAAAATTACTTCAGGTTACCGTATAATGAAAGGGAATGAAAACAATGGCAAGCTTTCCCATCAATGCTTGTCCATCATCGCCGTGCTGCGGCAGGATGAATATGGGGCCTGGCAGGCCTTAGCAGTCCTTGGAGAATATTAAATACAGGCACCAATGGAGCGCATTGAGAAGCGATTTCTCTCCCGGAAGCACTAAAGCCTTTTAAGTAGTTCAGCCTTCACTGTTCACATCCAGTTGCCAAAAAGCAAATGAATTGCCTGATTTGAAAGACATTTGTTTCCCTAATTTTTTGGCAGTCAGGATGATCCCCTTGTTTTCCCCATAATCGGGCCCCACAGAACTACATGCCTGTGCACTAACAATGCGAAAGAAACAAAGCATGGTTTTCAGGTGACAGGATTGCCTCAATCTGCTTGCAGACTGTCCCAAGGGAGCCCATGGAGCTGGCTGCACTTCAGAATGTCAGTGTGTGGAGGAGGACACCCTGGGATGCAGCGCCAAAAACGGCAGTTGCACCTGCAGA